>NC_066549.1:141231-251231 GCF_024679095.1 Eriocheir sinensis
TTATTCCGATCCCATATTTCTTAACCATCATGACAGGAACGCCACATAGTTAAGAGTTATCACCAGTCAGTTTTCTTTCATGATTTAGTGCTATAAGAATTATCTTAGATATATTACTGATAAATGAGGCTGTAACTGATATGAATTGATAAATTAGTCCAGTTCAGTTAAATACGTCAAAATTTAGTCCAGATATTATGACGTAGCAAAGTTTGTCAACTAGACTAACTTTTTACGGTGCCTGCCTGATTTTAAGTAGTATCTTTGACGAACATGGGTTACTCATTGGTCCAGGATTAGTCTAGCCCGTTGAAAATTAGTTAGCAATTAGTCCACGGTACAAGACCGATTAATATTAGTCATCCAGACTAACTGTTAAGGCGGTTTGACTAAGTTTTGCTGTCAGTGTACTTCCCATTGATAATGAGACAGAATTTAAGAACCAAGTTCTTCGTGACATTTGCCAACAGTTTAAAATTAAACAAGCAGTCATTACTGCTCATCATCCGGCGTCTAACGGCCTTGTTGAAAGGAACAACAGGAAAATTCTAGAGATTCTCCGTCCTTATGGAGGTCGTTCAGGAATCTTGGGAAGATTGGCTTCCCCATTTTGCTGCTTCTATTAACAACTTTGTCAATTCCTCTACAGACAAAGCGCCTGACTACACAATGTTTGGCTACGACAAAAGACTGCCTTATGATGTCATTCTGCAGACTCCTCGCCCCCACAATTCCTTTGATGATTACTCTCAGATGCAGCTCCACAGTTTTCAAACTATTCACGCTTCTGAGAGGGATAAGCTTAAAGCTTCCCGCGAGGAGATGCTGCGTAAACAACACCATCAAGCAAGTACCATCACCTTCAGTGTTGGAGACTCGGTGATGAAGCATGTACCTAACTGCTCTTGCAAATTGCTCCCTAAATTTTCAGGCCCTTACCTTATTACTGCAAAGATGCATGGTAATAAATTTAACATTCTTGACCCGGTCAATCATTGTTCAGAGGTAGTTCACGCTGATAGGATCAAGCATATGGGTGTGCCCCTTCCGCCTAACACTCAGCCTCCTACTCCCACTTCAACTTCTGGACTTTCGAGTCGTCTTTATTAAAAAAAAATTATCATTGTTATTTTTTTCTTTTTGTTGTGTAGGTACCACAGATAGTATACTATTTTTGTTATGTACCTTTTTTTGGTTAAAGGTTCCTCACCTAAGTATTTTATTGGAGCACGTGAAGACTTCTTGTTCAAAATAATTTTGAGCAGCGCTGATTCGCCCGCTATCTTTCATAACAGAATCCTGGGCTTTCCCTGTACCTCTCACTTTTTTCACATACCTCCTTTTTGAAAAAAAAAAAAAAAATGGCCTCAGAAAGGGGCACACAAAACTGAAACAAAGAACACATATAGACATTGTCTTCAAGATAAACAATTTTGTCTGTGCAGTGGAATTTAAAGGGTCAGCCGCATGCACTGACATTTTAATGTGATAGAGAGAATCTGATACGCATTACATTTTTTTAGGTAAAATTTGATAACTAGCCAGAAACGACTATTTTTTCGATAAGAATTCGTGAGACAGTAACTGGTGTCTCAAATGTGGAGTACAAACTTGGTAGAGGGACTGTTTTCGTGCCTCTAGCGACGGTAGTGGCCTTAGGAGTTGCCTAACCGGATTTTTTTGTTTTTATTTATAAATGATCCACGAGACATCCTAGAGTTAAATCAAAGTATGTCCTTATCTTTGTATTCATTCGTACACACACTGGTTATATTTCTATGGTGCCTGACTCACTTAGTTGAGTGAAAATTCGTGTCACTAGTAAAATTGAGAGTAGTAAGGTATGTTATGTCTCCATGAAATATTCACAAATAGATAGATATGAAAGCTCACGAAGTCACAATAAGTGCCACCACCTGGTTTGGGCAGTAAAAATATGCTTATTTAAAGTATCTGATACCCGCAAAATGGCGTGCGCTGTTGCCTCGAGCCACAGTTGTCGTATAAAATATGAACGTATTTTCATATTATTGTTCTGTTGTTTATTCAATATTCTGTTCAAGACAAAGAATACTCATAATTTTAGTTAGTTTTCGGTTATAAGGATTCTTTACGAAATACAATTATAACATTACCGCCAATAAGTTAGGAAACGTACTGAATCCTGAATCGGCTATGATGATGTTAGGTGCGCCTATTGATTGACTGGTATCCGAGGCGCACGTGAGCCCGAGAGAGGGGGGACAATCACCATAATGAAGTTATAGTCTGTCCTTAATCCATTTCACACACACACACACACACACACACACACACACACACACACACACACACACACACACACAGAGAGAGAGAGAGAGAGAGAGAGAGAGAGAGAGAGAGAGAGAGAGAGAGAGAGAGAGAGAGAGAGAGAGAGAGAGAGAGAGAGAGAGAGAGAGAGAGAGAGAGAGAGAGAGAGAGAGAGTCCATTTTCTTTCAAGTGAGAGGCTACAAGGGAGTCCCAGGATTTTGTAAACAAAGGCAGCGGGAGAGTTTTCACTGTTCATAATCATTTGTTCCCTTACGCTGACCGCTCAACCACCTCCTCTTGTTGTCTATTTCTTCCAGGTTCATTGACAGCACATTTATCCAATTTGGCATCACGACAAGTCTCCCTCACCCAATATTATGCCTTTATACAATTTTCTTCATCGGTTCCATGAATTCACACGAGACATTTTCCACATTTTTTATTTTGGTTTGTTTTCTCCACATTCTTTTCTGTCTTCCTTTTGATTTTGCTTCAGTTAGATTTGTATATTTATATTTTGCCATCCTGTCACATTACTTGTTTTCTGATATAAAAAAAATATTTATTATAATTTCTTCAGTTTTTACTTTCTTTCCACATCACAACCTTTCTACATCACAACCTTCCAATGGAATTACATCAACTTAAATTATACTCCTGTATAATACCTTTTAGGCCTCCTCCTTTTCTACACGTCCGCTACCCAAGCTTTATTATCAAAACCCTTCATTTGTGTCCCCACATTTGATGATGCTGGTTGCTGTGAAGACCTGTTTTCCCCAGCATGCTCCGCGGGCCCCCTTGCTTCCTCCTTGCTCCTCCCGCGTCTTCTGAAGGCATAGTAGGCTGCGGCGTAACTAAAGGCGAAAGCGACGGCAAAGTATCCAAATGCTCTAAACGCACCTCTGTCACCAAGTGCACTTTGTAACCAAGAACCGCTTGCAGCTCCAACCAGCTGGCCTAAAGTGAGAAGAGGGAAAGAATGATTAGTATTATGATAAAAGGGTAGTAGTCGTAGTAGTAGTAGTACTAGCTGTAGTAGTAGTTGCAGTAGTAGTAATAGTCGAAGGTGTATTGGTGTATTAGCGATAGTGTAATAGTAATGGTGATTGATAGTAGTTCTTATGGCTTTTTTGCTGTTGCTGTTCTTGGTAATATGCTGTTTTTTATAGTTGAAGTAGTAGTAGTAGTAGCAGTAGTAGTAGTAATAGTAGTCGTAGTAGTTGTAGTAGTAATAGTAGTAGTAGTAGACAGTTCCTCTCTCTTTCTACACCACATTACATTCACACAACACACACACCTTTTCCCAAAATTCAAAATTCAAAATGGCTAACGAAAACACCGCCTCGGAGTCCCCGCCTGAGGGGGGGACCATAAATTCCCCCAGGGAGGACTCCCCTTCTGGCTGCCGACTTGAGAGGTGTCCTGATAACTCCTCGAACCTCCTCCTTATCAATTTCTGCAACATTCGCGGTCTTCGTTCTAATTTTCATTCTGTAGAACACCATCTCTCCTCCTCTAAACCTCACCTTCTCTTCCTCACCGAAACACAGGTTTCTGAGGCTACTGACAGCAACCTCTACTCTGTTCCCTCCTACTATCTCTATCCTAAATTTCAATCTAAAGCTGGATGTTGCGCCTACGTGCGCAACGACGTCACTTGCTCTCGTGCCCACGACCTTGACTCTTCTGAATTTTCCACCATCTGGCTAAGACTTCATTGTCATTCTATTACTAAATACATCTGTGCTATTTATCTCTCGCCTAACTCTACTAACTATGTAAAATTCTTTCACTATTTGAACTCTAAAGTGGAGCACGTCTTGACTCACTATCCCTTTGCTGAAATCTCCATCTTGGGAGATTTCAATGTTCACCACCAGCTTTGGGTTTCATCATAAACAAACACTGACACACAAACAGACACACACACAAACACTGGCAGAAGACCTTAATTTAACCAAAAGAAAAACAAAGTGGGGGAATGAAATGACGTCGAAAAAAATACAAAGAAAATCAGAAGACCTAAATGAATGAGACTCACCCACTCCGAAGTAGACGACAGAGAAGATGCCTCTGAAGGACGCTATGGACTCGAGGGAGAAGAGGACGGTGCAGTACATAATCCCCACGGTGACGAGGAGCCCGTTGGTCACTGACTCAAGGATCTCAAACGGTAACACCCACCAGGGGTTCACCAGCAGGCTGAAACCTGGGGCAAGGAAAAATGTTAAGAAAGTACGAAAAGAGCAGGACGAAACGCATAATCAAATAAGTTTCTAAGAAGAAAAGAATTATCAAAATGAAGAATGCTAATGGAAAAGAGGGAAAAGGAGGAGGATGCGGAGAAGGAAGAGGGGGAGGAGGAAAAGGAGAAGGCGGCAGAGGAAGATGAAACATGGTAGCATAGGCACATGAATGAGCAGATACCAAAAAGCCTTTTGGCTCATCACTAGTTTGTCTGCTTGAGTTGTTAAATCGACTCGTCAGCCACTCGAGTGGCATGTGGAGAGAATTACATCATTCTTGCAGGTACGCGCCGGTACTTTCAGCTCACCCCTGTAGCAGCAAATTGATTATCAATGTGAATCTTTCAGAAGTTGCTCATTTTCGCACTGCTGGAACTGTTCCAATGGCGGATAGGTTTGGTGGGGGGTAAACACAGGGAGGAGTTTAGATTCTCCGAAATTGACATCTCTTTCGGCCACACTTCTGAACTCTTTTTTTATATGAGTACTGATTAGCGGCTTTTTTTTTTCACTATAGCTGTCTTTTTTTTTTGCCCTTGAGCTGTATCCTTTGCTGTAAAAAAAAAAAAAAAACGACTCACACACAACACACCGGGACAACGAGGTCACAACTCCTCGCCTTACGTCGCGTACCTATTCACTGCTAGGTGAACAGGGGCTACACGTGAAAGAAGATAAACCCAACTTATCTTCACCCGGTCGGGAAATCGAACCCCGGTCCTTCTGGTTGTGAGGCAGACGCTCTAACCACTGAGCTACCGGGCCGTGTGTGTATATATGTGTGTGTGTGTGTGTGTGTGTGTGTGTGTGTGTATGTGTGTGTGTATTTACCTAGTTATATTTATCTAGTTGTTGTTTACAGGGCCTGGGCTTACACTCGTGTGGTCCCGTCTCCATATCTGTATTTGTCCAGCTTTTCCTTAAAGTTGTGCACACTTTTCGCCGATACTACATCCTCACTTAGTCTGTTCCAAACCTCTATGTTTCTTTGCGGGAAGCTTTATTTCCTTATGTCTCTCAAGCAGTGTGTGTGTGTGTGTGTGTGTGTGTGTGTGTGTGTGGTGACACTTCAGATTTGTATGCAGTGTTTGTGTATTACAGCAGCAACAAAGCCCCAGCGTTTACGAATGTTGTATACACGAGTGGTCTCACCCCTCCCTGCTTAGTTTTAATTGTCCTCCTTATATATTATGTATTAGGCTTTGTGTTGCAGTGTGTATGGACTTTATAGATGTCTGAATGAATGACGATAATGAAAATAAATCAATAGTGAATTTACGAATTAATAAAACCTTTCAGATAATATGTAATTAAATTGACCTAACAGTCCAACAGGAGCTGATTGACAAAAAAATATATATAGTGTTGATCTATCATTTACCTCCACCAACTTACCGAACAGCCTAACAGCATGGCCGAAGAGACCAAACACGATGATGGGGGCGTGGCCAGTCAAGGGAACGAGGTAGGATGCCAGCAGGGTGAGAACCACTTCAAAAGGCGCTCCCACCGTCACCGTGAGGCCCACTAGCACCGGGGACGCGCCCAGCCCAGAGAGGTACCGATACATGTAAGTCTCCAGGAAGCCGAAGAAAATGCCTGCGTGAGGGAGTGAAAGAGATTTGTGGGGGTAAATTGTGGCTGTATTGCAAAGATGCTGATAATGATGATGCAGGTGATGATGATAATGATAATGAGATGGACAAGAAGCTTGGAGAAAAACGTAAAAATAATACGACATCCATATAAATAGATAAAACAAAGCTAAATGGTGAATTTGAGTAGTGAAGTGAGGGTATGTGATGGAGAATAATAATGAACTGCAATGCTGTAGGAGTATATAAGATGTTTGTGATGATAATTAGGATGAAAATGGAACAATAATGATCATAAAATCGCCACCGACAAAAAATAGTAGTAATAATTGTAATTTTTGTAATCTGTCCCCTTGGTGTCAGAACCGCACCCAGCTTAGTCTTCACTCTGAGCCTGCCTCTTTCATCTCACACTACAGCTCAATCAATGGATTTTTTTTTTTTTATTTTTTTTTTTTACGTCTTGGCCTATAGCGCCGGTAGGCTTCTTCCCGGTGGATCCTGATGGTCGGTCCAAGGATACTACAACGATGGAGTTGAACAGTTCCCGGCCAAAGACATTACTTATCTAAACAGAAACAGGCATACGTCAGTCCAACTCTCCAATCAGTATTTTTGCCTACACTGATTCGAATAACGTTGTTACCGCGAGACAGCCGAAAAAAAACTACATTTGTCATAAATCAAAATAATTCTAGGGAAACACTGTGTACTCTTTCCGGTGAAGCAATGGGGTGTTTGAAAGTGGCACAGAGAAGTGTGGCCGGGTGTTTCATCCTTTCATGGCCCTTGTGTCCCTGTTTACGATTAGCAGTCAGTCCAGTTCCTTATCTGGGTTTGTTGGGGAGGGGCACGCAAGCCCTCCCCATAAAATTTATACTACGCCAAAAAAAAAATCAAGATCAAGAGTCACAGCTTGAGCCTCGATCGTGGTCCAGTTCGATTCATCCGCATAGCTTGAGCTTGCCGTCAGTGAAATGGGCAGGGTCCAAGTCTACAGAACTCCTGCATCTGGAAAAAGGAAGGGTCACCTAATCCATTGTGTGGCAGGGGAGTTGCAAAAGAGGAGCCCACTTGTAGAACCAAGTCCGTGATTAACCTTCAGAGGGCTTGTATGTAGACTGATGGAACGTCCTGAACCTCTCGAAGCATCACCAACTACTTTGGACGGCTCTGCGTGTGGACTCCTGGAATGTCCTGAGCATATCGGAGCATCACCGACTACTTTTGAGGGTAGTACATGCGAACTCCTGAAACGTCCTGAGCCTCTCGGAGGATGACGACTACCTTGGAGGGCTCTGCGTGTGGATTCCTGCATCGCCCTGAGCCCCTGGGAGGAACACCGACTACCATATTTATCGAATAAGCTCAAAGATTGAAGGTAGATATAGGGCTATCCGAGAAGAGGAGGCCTGGCAGTGGCGAGATTAGTAGTGGGGGTTACATATACTACTGGTCGGCATGAGCAATGGTGCCTGTCTTAATGGAGTAGCTAAGCATATCGAACCTTCTGCAGTCATTGTAGTTGAGGTTACTCGATTGTAAGGCTATGAACCTAATACTCAAAATGCTCATAAACGTAACCCTAACTTTTGTGTATTCTTTTTCTCACAGTACAGATTCAAACTTTGGGCTGCACTCTAAATAAATCATATATAAACATTTGTATTAACATTATTATACTATAACTATTATTGATAAGAGAGAGAGAGAGAGAGAGAGAGAGAGAGAGAGAGCAATATTACCAGCGACAAGCACCGCAGCGAAGAACATCAGCACCTCAGCGTTGGCGATCTGGCTCAAGATGTTGCGTGTGAGGGACGTGGCTGGTAGCTTAAATTCAAGACGTAGGAATAACATGAGCGCCGCCGCCACCACTTGGAGTGCAGTCGATATGTAGAAAACTATGCTGCGGGTGCAAACATTAAAGCCTCGTAAAACAAATTATCGCCAGCGATATCATTCGGTTTTCTCCAAATCGTCTACCGACACTTCTTCCTTCCCTGTCATTCATGCACATGATCCCATGTCATTTTTTTCCCGACTCTGTCCGCAATCATATATTTTTACGCACCCACCTTACTTACTTATCCACCCTTAACAATGTTACCCCCCCCCCCCACACACACACGTTTGACGTTCTACCCTTTGCCTCTCTACCTTTCCATTATGACCTTTCACCTTTCCAATTGCATTTATCATTCAATGTTTTTATTATCACATATTTAACTGCTGTCGTCCTTTTACCAACTTCATTCAACATACAAGGTAATTACTCCACTTACCAATCACTATGCATGCTATCTCCACCCACCTGAACCCTGCTGTGAGTTCCACCAGGTAGCCGCTAAGAAAAGATGCCACCATTACACCCAGGGTCCCCCACGCCCGTTGAAAGCCGTAGTCCATGCCAGTTGCCTGCACCTCGACCATCACTGCAGCCTCAAAGAGAGTGTAACTGACGGCCTGCAGCACTCTGAACAAGACGATATGGAGGGTTTGTAGTAGCTGTAGTAGTAGTAGTAGTAGTAGTAGAAGCAGTACAGTAGTAGCAAAGAGTGAAGGTAGTGAAGAGGACACCCTCGCTCTCCCATGTAACCATCGCCCCAAGCGGCGTGGGCGTTATGCCGCGACAGCTATAGCCTAGTATGTGCAGGCACCCAACACATTATTGCTTAGGAGAATGTTGGCATTTTTGTGGAGTGTTGCAATGTGTACAGCTCAAGGGCACTAAAACATAGTGATAACAAAATAGCCCGCCAAGCGCTGCTCTAAAAAAAAAAGAAGAAAAAAATAGAACAAGAGGCCAAAAGAGAGGTCAAGTTCGGGAGAAGGGGTCTCTTGACACTCCTCCCTTGAATGAGGTCAAGTTATAGACAGAGGAAAGATAAAGTAAGGCTGTTCTAGAGTTTATCAGCAGAAGAGATAAAAGAATTAAGATACTGGTTAGCTCTTGCATCAGAGAATCCTGTCAAATCTCTTTTCCGACTAACCAAAAATTCTTTCAACAGTAGAAAGTGCTGCAACCTTGCTCTCTCTAATTATTCCAGAGACTTCTGGCTCCTAGCAAAAAATATCTCCTCCAATGTCACTTCTTCATCTTTCCTTCCTGTCCTTAGTCCCCATGGCAGAACAGCTATCATTTCTGTCTCTAAAGCTGAACTCTTTGCTCAGACTTTCTCAAAAAAAAAAAAAAAAAAAAAAACTCTGGACGTTTCATGGCATATTCTTCCTACTCATTCTCCCTCTGACTCCACTATGCCTGTTATTAAGATTCTTCAGACAAATGTCTTCTATGCCCTCTCTGGCCTGAAGAATCAGAATACTTATGGACCCGGTGGGGTACTTCCTATTGTTCCTAAAAACTGTTCTTCCGTGCTGGCAGCCTGCCTTGTCAAACTCTTTCGTCTCTGCCTTCCAACATCCACCTTCCTTCCTGCTGGAAGTACGCCTACATACAGCCTGTGCTTAAGGAGGGTGACCGTTTCAATCCCCTCACTTCCGCGTTAACGGGAAATAAACTAGACATCCCCACACACACACTTCACAGTTCAATCGACCTGCTTGATCCACGAACTCTGTGGGTGTTCCCCTGGCCTCCTCCACTGGGAGGCAGTGTTGACTTTTGGGTAGCGCGCCACATGCCCGTACAACCAGTGGTGGCTTCCATAGACTATGCATGGCCTCGAATCAGTCTCAGTGTAATAGCCGGTAGAATATAAAATTCCAGCCATGTTCCTTGATTCTGCGCAGGCACTTATTACCAAAAACATCAATCCAGCTCTTCAAGTCACTATTCAGTGTCCATATCTTACAGCCATAGGGTAAGGCAGGGAGTTGACAAGATCATTGACTTTCCGCACAGGTATCGACAACACCATATGCGAAGTGCTACCCAAAAGTCCTAGTAACTTGAACACGAGGAGCTAACCCTATAGTTTTGCATTTTGCTGCTAGGAGAAAGCAACAGAACTTTGGGCAGTGCGCGAATGGCCGCGTGTGTGAGTGGACGCATAATTAAGTTACGCTTCTATTTGTAACGTCTTGTTTAGGTGGCTAGGCAGTTTAGCTATAGCGGATCTCATGAAATAAACAACCGGCATCAAGTTCTGCTTCAAGAGTAACAAAACGGCTACAGAATCTCAGTGGTTGCTTCCGTACACCAAGCAATTTATACTTCAAGATGAGATGCACAGTTGTTCTGCACTACATTACCAAAGTATGTGACACTTTTCAAGATATCAATATTCTCGCCACACATATGAACTGGAGTCCCAAAGGCTTCGCCTCCACGTGCAGTGCTTAGGGAGCCATCACCAAAACCTGCAGATTACTACAATATCGCCAATAACAAGCTCGGTGATCTTGGTACTGCCAACATATACTACACAGCAACTCTGATTCAAAAGTCTGTCTAGTACTAAGTCCATGCACTCACGAAATGTGATGGAGCAGTGAACCCTACACTATGGACCGGAAACTTGCCCCAGCCCTGTCATTTAGCTGCGAATTTTGGAAAATTAACCGCTTTGGTGCGAATCGCCATAACTCCCTTATTTCTGGGGCTACAGAAATGTTTTTGGTATCAATTAAAGGCAAAATGGAAGGACTATATTTTTGAATAAGCTACCGGGCTCAAAAAACGACTCGAAAGGGTAAAAATTTGAATAAATTCGCAAAAATGGCTCTGATAAAAAATATTTTTGAGTTCTCAACCTTGAAAGCCACTCATTGTCTGAGAATTTCAAAAAACCTATTTAACAAATATTTTAGCCCTACCAATGTGCTTTCCAATATGATGCATAACATTTCCTTACTCCCAGTAGTTTCATCGCTAGAGCTCGAAACGTAAAAACCCTTTTGAGAACGATTTTGACGAACTCCAGACACTGCCGTTTTTGTCTAGTGTGGCATTGCTATTGCCTCTAGAAGGCTGTAGTTTGGCATGTAGCCCCTCTTGGCAATGTAGTTTGACCAGCTCGAAGGAGTTTTTGATAGCTCGATTTCAAGTTTGTCGTCGAGCCGTCACAAAATAGCCTGTTTTTCGGCCCTTTTGCCGAAGATATCTATATAAAAGGATATCTATATGAAAAAGTTACTATTTTTATAGTATATATATATATATATATATATATATATATATATATATATATATATATATATATATATATATATATATATATATATATATATATATATATATATTTAAAATGCTACAGCTGAACGAAGTTTTTCTACACTTAAACATATGGTGAGTGCCAATACAATTGTCACATTAAAAAATAGATTAGATAAATTCATGGACAGCGATATTAGGTGGGGTTAGATACACGGGAGCTTAGGGCCAAAGGAGCTGCCTCGTGCAGGCCTACCGGCCTCTTGTAGACTCCTGCGTTCTTATGTTCTTATGTTCTTATAAAATCATACAGACGGTCAACTATGGGTGAGGAGAGATTGAATGGGCTTGCGAAATTATAAATGCACCGTGAACTGACCAACAGTGATCTAATTGAAAATTTTGTTACTGGTGTCACTATATATATATATATATATATATATATATATATATATATATATATATATATATATATATATATATATATATATATATATATATATATATATATATATATATATATATATATATATATATATATAGTGCCCCCCCCAAAAAAAAAATTCTAGATCCGCCACTGAAAAGAATATAGATGAAGTCAGCATGTAACCTTAGATAAATATCATATTCATAACCTATCAGCATAGAAGAAAAGAAGAAGAAAAAGAAAAAGAAGAAGAAGAAAAAGAAGAAGAAGAAGAAGAGAATATAGATGAAGTCAGCATGTAACCTTAGATAATTATCATATTCATAACCTATCAGCATAGAAGAAAAGAAGAAGAAGAAGAAGAAGAAGAAGAAGAAAAAGAAGAAGAAGAAGAAGAAGAAGAAGTCAAACATAAGAAAACAACAGAACCAAAAGAAAAAAGCGCAACATAAGCAAGAAAATTGAAATAAAGTACAAGTAGAGAAATTCCTCCAGCATGCACACAAGTTAATCCATTTCCCTCTCACCCGTAGAGCACACGAACGGCCAGGTAGCTCCAGAATGTAAAGGGCATCAGGTCTTCATCCACCAAGCCAAGAGAAGACGAGGACGAGGTGGAGTTGGCGGGTGTGGGGAGAGTGACGGTATCATATGTGGATGTGGTGGTGATGTCGGTAGTGTAATTCGTGCCATTGAGATTGTTGAGATTGGGTATCTTAGCGCTGGGCACGATTGAGAAGAGTAAAGCCAGCAGCGCTGCCAGCAATGTTGTGATAATTAGCATTATCTGTCGAAGAGTAGTAGAATTCCTATGTCAAAAAATATAATGGATGGAAATTGATTGAAGAATGAAAACAAGAAAAAAGGGATGGGAAAAACGGAGGCAGAAGAGGAAAAATAAGTAGGAGAACAAGGAGGATTAGTAGAAGGAGAACAATCAAACGCAAAAGATAATTATATTTGTAAACACGAGTCACTCTATATTCATTACTAGTCAATTCCAGGACAAGAGCCTACCCACACGTCCTCCACATATTATTGCCTGATGAAATTGCACTCCCTTCTTCTCCGGTGAATCCTTTAATGCACAAGTTGGCGAGGTACGCATTGCAGACACTGAGGTTATAATTAGAAATATAAAGAAACAAAAGATGACACTAAACAGTCACATTAGAACCCTGTTGAACACTTGCCTCGGAGTTCCCATCTGGGGTAGGTAGACCACAAATGTCCCCAGATCGGACTCCACTTTTGGCTACAGTTCCAAGAGGTATCTTGATAACTCTTCCAACTTTTTCTTCATTACCTTCTCGAATATTCGCAGATTTTGCTCTAGTTTCCATTCTGTGGAACACCATCTTTCCTCCACTAAATCTCACCTTCTCTTCCTAATCGATACACAGGTTTCTGAGTGTACGGACAGTATCCTCTACTCTGTTCCCTCCTACTATCCCTTTTCAAAATATCAGTTCAAAGAAGAAGAAGAAGAAGGAGAAAAAGGAGAAGAAGAAGAGTCATAAAAGTAACTACTTGTGTTACCGTGGTTACTATCACAGATTGTGTAACAAAGCCTAGGTGACTCACCTTGTAATTGCCCATCTTGTCGCCGAGGACGCCGGAGAGAAAGGGGATGACGACGCTCACGCCCGACACTATAGCGCTAAAGGTACCGGTGTGAGCCACGGTAAGGCCCAGAGAAGCCTGGTGAACTGTGAACTGCGGCCAGAGGATCACAACACCTGTATCACCAAAGCCACAAACACCAACGTCAGCAGTGAATACTTAGAGAAGACCTACAACAATAGCTCAGGTAACTAATCGAAGCTCAGAAATTATTCTTATTTATATTTGGCACTGGCTAGACCTCACCTAGTTTGTGTTGCTCAGTTTTGTTGCCCCTTTTACGGAAAGAACACACACTCTTGAGACAATACAAAAAATGTCTCAAATTATCTCAGCATTTAGGAGCCTACAGTACAAAGAAAGACTAAAAAAACTATTTGCATTATTTTAAAGAACGTACAGACTAAAAGGGTGATTTAGATTAAATATTTTTATAAAATAAAGTGAGAATACGCAGTAAAATGTACAAGTTGGATGCATTCAAGTTCAGAAAGAAAATAATGAAGAAGTAGTTCTCTAACATTGTGGTGCATGAATGGAAGAACCTGAGAAGGTATGCAGCTGAGGCAAATACAAAATATATATATATATATATATATATATATATATATATATATATATATATATATATATATATATATATATATATATATATATATATATATATATATATATATATATATATATCTATATATATATATATATATATATATATAAATATATATATTCTTTTTCCTCCATCTTTATTTTATTTATTTATTTGTTTTATTGATCTTTACCCGCCTCCGCTATTTCTTCCGTCACCCCTTCTGTACTAACCATCAGATAGGTTGCCATGCACAACAAAAAGCTATCTTCCCGTACTACAAGCTGCACCAAAGAATATCTCCTTGACGAAAAGAAATTTCAGCAAATATCTATGAAATAGTGAAATGAACTACGAGTGAAGGTGGTTAGAGGGAGATGAAGATGGAGGTGAAAAAGGAAGAGGAAGACGAAAACGTAGGGTAGGCAGAGAAGCAAGACGAGGGAGAAGGAGAGTAAGAAGAAAAAAGTACGTATACTAACCCGCCAGGAGAGTGAAGTAGATCATCTTATATACAAAAAGTCTTTTGTTCGTCAGATCTTCAAGGAAGCGTTTGAAGCCCTTATTCACCTTTTCCATCGCGCTTCCTTTTCTCTCTTCCTTCTGCTCTTGCTCTTTATCTCCTTTACTCATCACCACTTTTTTTTGCGGCTCCTCGATCGCCACTCTCATCCCTGTGTTCCCGCTCTTTGCTCTGGTTCTCTCCACCTCGTTCACTGTAGCTGCTGTTGTGGCGTGATTACTTCTTCTCCGGTGTTCTTATTGATCCTTAGCGTGTAGTTGAGTGGCTGCTCATTGCTGTTTTGGGCTGAGCAACAGAGACCTGTAAAAATAGACAAAAGGTTTGGTATAAATATGTGATCATAGGATGTACGTGTCTGCGGTGTCAGTTTTTTGTTTCATTTATACACTGTTGATATAATTAACCGTATAAGTTCGTCTAAGACAGTCAGGTGTGGACTAGCTACGGTCAGACTCATAATTTTGAAGTCTGTTTCTATAGGGTTTCTATAGGGTATGCAGTATGCATCTCACGTATGGGGGGTGGGGGTGGGGGGGGGGGGTCCACTCACACAGCTCTTTTGGAAAAAGTAGAATCTAAAGCTTTTCGTCTAATCAACTTCTCTTACTGATAGTCTTCTACCTCTAAAATTCCGCCGCCATGTTGCATCTCTTTCTATCTTCTATTGATATTTTCACGCTGACTGCTCTTCTGAACTTGCTAACTGCTTGCCTCCGCCCCCTCCCACGGCCCCGCTACAATCGACTTTCTACTCTAGCTCATCCCTATACTCTCCAGATCCCTTATGCAAAAGTTAACCAGCATCTTCACTCCTTCACCCCTCACGCTGGTAAACTCTGCAACAACCTTCCTTCATCTGTATTTCCTTCTGAACGACTTGAACTATTTCAAGAAGAGCGTATCAGGACACCTCTCCTCCCGAAATTGACAATTCTTTTTAGCCACTCTTCTCAACTCTTTTTATATGAACAGTGATTTGCGGGCTTTTTTATGCCTTTGAGCTGTTTCCTGTATTGTGTATATATATATATATATATATATATATATATATATATATATATATATATATATATATATATATATATATATATATATATATATCAGTGAACCCTACACTATGGACCGGAAACCTGCCCCAGCCCTGTCATTTAGCGGCGAATTTTGGAAAATCAACCGCTTTGGTGCGAATCGCCATAACTCCCTTATTTCTGGGTCTACAGAAATGTTTTTGGTATCACTCGACGGCAAAATAAAAGGGCTATACTGGTAATAAGGACCAGGCTCAAAAACCGACTCGAAAGGGTAAAAAATCGTATAAATTCGAAAAAAAAAGATTAAAAAAACATTTTTTGAGTTCCCAATCTTGCAACTCAAAACTTATTTAACAAATACTCTAACCCTATCAATGTGCTTTCCAATATGATGCATAACATTTCCCTACTCCCAGTAGTTTCGTCGCTAGAGCTCGAAACATAACCCCTTTTGAGAGCGATTTTGACGAACTCCAGACACTTTGCCGTTTTTGTCTTGTGTGACATTGCTATTGCCTCTAGAAGGCTGTAATTTGGCATGTATTCCCTCTTGGCAATGTAGTTTGACCAGCTCGTCGTCGAGCCGTCAAAAAATAGCTTGTTTTTCGGCCCTTTTGCCGCGATTTGGACACGTCCTAGTTTTTTGGTTATAACTTTTTATTTATTTATTTAGTGCTTTCCAATTTTTTTTTCTTCTGATTATTAGTCTGTATTAATAGAGCTTTCATTCTCCACCAAGCACGCCTTCCTAACTTCAGTAGTTTTTGCTCGAGCTTGACCAGAATTCGCGACGAAAATTCGCCGAATCTGACTCATTTCACGCGCCGCGAAGAAAAACCTTCCTGACGCCACAAAAATTAATATATCTGCATAAAAATTCATATATGAACACTTCAGTATGTTGATTATCCTGCATGACAAGCATTTTAAGATATCTATATAAAAAGTTACCATTTTTATATAATCATTTCACTATATAAATCAACCTATATAAAGCGCCTTATTATACATGCTATTTCTTATTTTATTTAGTATTCAACCCTATTTCTTCCCATTTATGAATAATACATTCAATTTGCTTTCTTTGGATACCAAATATATATATATATATATATATATATATATATATATATATATATATATATATATATATATATATATATATATATATATATATATATATATATATAAAATGAAGAGTATCATCTTGCGACATCTTGTTTATATTCACGACATATTCGTATAAATGTATCTCTGCCCTCAGATAATCTACAATAAAAAAAAACTCGTGTAACAAAGCATCTCTAAATTAATTAAAATTGTACAGGATTACAAAATTCAGTTCCATAAACAGGCTAGCCTTGGTTGAAGAAAAGAACGTTAAGTGCAAGACTATCAAAGTTAGATGTAACCTATAATAAAACCTAAATGTTATGAGGTTGCCAACGCCTGCCTATGAATGTCAGAAGAAAATCATTATTGGGAGATCCATTGCGCCTGCACGAGCTGAGAGGACTGTGAAATGGTCTTTGGATTGAGTGGTCACAATCCAGGACACGATCGTATAATACAGTGGCGTGGCAAAGGGAGGCGGTGGCCGGTGACCCCTAACACCGATTATATTGAACAGTATGTTACTGAATATTAAATTCTGAAATGAATCAGCAATAAATCAGAAGGAAAATATTTTTATAGATCAGTTTCATTGTGTCTGTGTACCTCTACGGTACAGTTGCCAGTCTGTCGTAATATCGCTTAGTTGTTTTGTCGCGAAACTTTCCGAAATAAGTCTAGATTATCTCCATAGTTTCATGTTATCGTTCAGTCATAGCGTCGCGAAAATAATGAACATTAAAATAGTAATAATAGTAATGATAATGATAATAATAATAATAATAATAATAATAATAATAATAATAATAATAATAATAATAATAATAATAATAGTAATAGTGAAGTTGATAATAGCAAAAATAGTAATAATAATGATAATGATAATAATAATAATAATTATAGCAATGATAATAATAATAATAATAATAATAATAATAATAATAATAATAATAATAATAATAATAATAATAATAATAATAATAATAATAATAATAATAATAATAATAATAATAATAATAATAATAATAATAATAATAATAATAATAATTAAAATAATAATAATAATAATAATAATAATAATAATAATAATAATTATATATATATATATATATATATATATATATATATATATATATATATATATATATATATATATATATATATATATATATATATATATATATATATATATATATATATATATATATATATTTTTATTTTATAGCTTAAATTTTGCGATGAAATATTCTCGTCAAAACTGATCTATATTTTTCTATACTGCATAACAGCTCGACGAACCCGAACTCATAACTATAGCAACTTAACTCTTGGCTAAGAATTTTAAAATGTCCTTCCTCTTCTACACATACACTAAAATATAGAAATATTTTTCACCACATGTAGATTTACTCTTTTTGTATAGTGTGGAATAAACATAAAACTGTTGATACAAAAGAAAATTCGTACAATCGTGTGCCGTCTTTGTAACTTTTTTGTCAATGACAGAAACGCAAACAAAAAACTCATTTCTGTAGCATACCTTGATGCAGCAGAGGTGCTCCTGTGCTTGCCCGGAGTGTATCACGGACGTGAAGCCTTGTACAACTACTACAAGGCTTATGAAACAGTCCTTGTGAGTAAACAACTTGTACAAGAACCTTTTCAAATGGATATACTAAGGCACTAAACGTTTGTGAATACGAAAGTTTATAAGAGTGAACGTTGACCTTCGGATCGTGACCTTCAATGACTGTACACGCCTTCACAAGGGGGAAATACCACATTACGTAAACATGCAACCTCTCATGACAGTTCACCTGCATTCTCCATGTCTTCCTTTTCCCCCTTCCTTCTTATTTCTCTATTCCTTGTCGACCTCGAACACCAAGATGATAACGGAGCTGTGACGAATGTAATTGTTGCTCTATGTGATGAACGTGGTGTTTGTCAGCGTAGAGGTCTTCCACTCACTCATACCTGCAGCTGGCAGCCACTTGCCGCACCCACTGTGGCTGCTCAGGTGAACGTTGGTTACCAGTTCGTCGTTTTACCTCACCTGTAACATCCACACTTAAATTAGCACCTGTCTTCTATAAGCTATACTGGGAAACACAGTAAAACTTGTCGCTGTTTTCATGACTGCTTTGTGCGAAAGATATCCAAAGAAAGTGGTGGTCGCAACTGTATAATTTTTCTGCAGGTATTTAAAAGGTCATTGACAGATACTGACGTTACTAAAGTAGTATGAAAGATGAGATCCACCTTACGGTATATTACTGTTCATAAATATTTTGATTAAGGAAAACAGTAGTCGTAGTAGCAGTCTTAATTAATAGCAGCAGCAACATCAGCAGCAACATCATCAGCAGCAGCAGGAGTAGTAGTAGTAGTAGTAGTAGTAGTAGTTGTGTAATCGTAGTAATAATATTTGTTGATTGTAAATTTGTTCTTGTCATTAACATTCTCGGTCATTGCCCTGCAGTTTTGTTGTGTGTTCATGATCATGCAGTTATTTGTTACCGCAGTGTGTGTGTGTGTGTGTGTGTGTGTGTGTGTGTGTGTGTGTGTGTGTGTGTGTGGCTTCTCCATGATTTGTTATTGTATACCAGAAGTAAATCCTTCCTTTCAATGTGTGTGTGTGTGTGTGTGAGAGAGAGAGAGAGAGAGAGAGAGAGAGAGAGAGTGGTTCCCCTTTTACACGGATGTAGAACTCAAGGTCATAGAACTCTCAGTCTCCTCCTCCTCCTCTTACACACACACACACACACACACACACACACACACACAGAATCCCCGTAATGCAGTGGTTAGCGCGGTCGCCTCACAATGTCAGTCCGTCTCTCTCTCTCTCTCTCTCTCTCTCAGCCAACTCCTCCACCTACCACCATCACCACCAACACCAGCACCACCACCACCATCACCACCAGCACCATCACCACCACTATAGCACCACCACCACCACCACTACCATCACCACCACCACCAGCATCACCACCACCTACCACTTACCTCCACTTTGAAATTGCCGGCTGGAGCACAGAGTTGGCGGCCGAGGTACGTACTTCCAGTTGCCGCACCCGAGTGTCTGGCTCGCGCGCTCTAGGTAACTGAGCATATGGTACTATTCAAAGCTCAGTACATCCCCATCTTTGAAGTGAGGGCCGGTGTGCTTCATGACTTCTCCCTTATTGCCTCTAGAATTCGCTTACACATCCGTGTATTCATTTCAGTCCTGCAGGGAGGCGGTGGCTGAACAGATAGTGAGACGGCCCCGCGTTCAGGAGGACGCGAGTTCAATCCCCGACCGGTGCCACCAAGCTGGGATTTTTCAGCCAACGCCGAGTGGCTTAAAACTACCCACATGCTGTCCAGAAGACCACCTATCAACCCGGACTCTAGATTCTAGGACAGGGCTAAAATATAACTGATTTACATGGTTCATAATGTAAAATTATATTATTTAATCGGATCTCTGCATACATTTGTACTTGTCTAACTGGACCTTTGCTCATAATGGTTGAGTAGCCCTGTTCTAGGATAAAAGATGAGCTCGATCCGGGAGGGCAGCATGAGCCAATGCAAGATGGCGCCACTATAAACACTCACCTGCGCCAGAACGGGCTGGGCCGACCATCAGGACCCACCGGGAAGAATCCTTTGACCGACCATCAGGACCCACCGGGAAGAATCCTTTGACCGACCATCAGGATCCACCGGGAAGAAACCTACCGGTGCAATAGGCCAAGACGTACAAAAAAAAAAAAAAAAAAAAAAAAAAATATATATATATATATATATATATATATATATATATATATATATATATATATATGGGATAAAGAAACAATCAAAATAGGAGGAAAAATGCGGAGAAGGCGCGTGAAAATAAGAAAAAGATAGAAACTAGATGAGTTTTTCCGTTAATTGCTTGGATAGGCCTAACTACGCCACTGCCGAAGCTAAATCAATATAAAAAGTTAACGTTAGCTTCCAATAATTTCTTTATCAGTTTAGCGGTTTAACGTAAGCGAAGCTAATTTTTTAGTTAGGGGACCCGGATTAATTAATTACGAGTTAGCGAAACTATAACTCGATTTGGTTAGCGGTGCCCGGACCACTTCATATTGACTCTATCACAGTCAGAGGGGGAGGTAGACAAGAGGGCATACAACTGATACAATTAATAATAAGGCACATTGACTGTCATCAAACAGGCACAGGTTAGACCTACGTACAGTAATGCGGAGGGACTCAAAAAAGTATTGTATATAGTTCTGCCCTTGTAGAAGACAGATGCCATGGTCAGGAAGCCTCCTGGAAACCTCGATCAGTGTCAGTGTATTCAGAGGGGTAGGAATAGTCTCTAACATAGTTGTATAATCACACTCTGTCCTGCCTGGGGGTTGGGATGGCATGTTCCTCCCTTCTCCCTTGTTGTTTACCTGCAACAATAAACTATCAATCAATCTAACAAATAATCCACAAATAATCACCCAGAAGACACGTACCGTTGCGAGGGCAAAGCCTGATACTCAACAGCTGATGTGTTTGACAACACACGCAGACACCCACGACCACCCCAACACACTGAAGAAGACGTCAGTGCTCGCTTCCCAGCCCTTAACAAACTGATTTCGCTATTTATCATATATGGCCATTAAGTAAGTAACTGGATAGCTTAGTTTTATCTTGAAACTGTGCAGCAGGTGCAGCGTTTGAGGACTGTCATAACTGGCAGTAATACGTAACGGCTTAACAGAAAACAGTTTCCATCATCATGTATATTTCGATACTTCACATCTGGGTGTTATTCTAGTGTTTGCTCATACTTCCCCCTCTCACCCAAAACAGGCTATAGTCAAACTATTTCAAATAGTCCATTTGGGCGTTCGATTCCCCGGATCTTTTCCTCCCCTCTGCTCTGCCACACACCCCACCCACCTAAGTCATGCACCTTGGGAGGGATAACAGCATGCACCAGTACATGGAACCACTCCACTATCCACCACAGAGAGAGAGACCTGGGACTATATGTTATGTGGCCAGGCTGAAAAGCCAAATCCAATCAATGTCAATCACAGCGGATGGATTAAAGCAAGGAATAGTGGTAGGTATTATTAAGCAAAGTGAAGAGGGTTTTGACTATCTACTGAGTCTTGATGACGTGGCACCCTTAACTTGGCGAGTTTAAAATCTCCAGTGCATCTCTTTGCTACCAGCCACCAGCGAGAGCACACCCTTAGACTTGTGTTCCAACTTTAAGTTATTCTTATATATTAGAAGTATATTTTAAAGAAAAAAGTGGAGAGCAAACCAAAAATGCCCAGTCCAATCTTACAATCACAATGCACCCACATCAGATCCCGTCAGACACTTTCCCTAGACTTCAACAACTTATACCTCAACCTACATCTCTCCCTCCATTCCAGAACTCTCAGCTACGTGCATAATTAGTATTGGCCAATTCTATTTGTCTTAGTCAGGGAGCTCATCAGGTAACTCACCTTCTTGATTTAGGTTGATTCCTTGCAAATTTTCCACATTATCGGTGCCCTGAATGAAGAGGGTTGAGTCAGGGGATCTGCAAGATGGCTTTTGTGGGCCATAGTTTGGGTCCAAGGGTCTTTGAGGTGAACGGGTGTGAAATACAGTTACTGGGCACCTGGGGGAAAGGCTTTGGAGTTTGACCAGGACAGTTGCCTTAATGCAATACTCCAATGGTCACACGATCTCCCTCTGCTTTTTCTGGGAGGCAATGACATTGTAGAAAACACTGGACCGAGGGATGTAACAAACAAAATAAAATACATGCTGTTATCTTCATTGAACCCAGGATCACTGAGTCAGGACGTTTAAAAAAAAAAAAAGTCTGCCCTAATTGTGCTGACTTAAAGAAGTTTTATTGTATTATGAAGCTTGGAAAACTGGAACAGTGAGCCAGTCAAACCTTTAAATACTCTTAAGTCAGCCATTATCAAGAGTGGGTAGGCAGTAGCTGAGTGGTTAGCGTGCTGGCCCCGCATTCACTGCGCCATGGACGACGTCGGTTCAAATCCGCCCGCAACCACCTGGGATTTTCTAATCACCGCCGAGTGGGCTAAGACTACCCACATGATGTCCTGAAGACCACCCATCAACCCGGACTCTAGAAGAAACCTTCCAAGTGAATCAAGAATGAGTTCCGGGAGGCAGCATGAGCCAAGCATAAATGGCATACTATAAAAACTGCCTGCACCATAACAGGCTTGGGCCGACCGCCAGGCCCCTGAAGAAAACCTACCGGCGCTATAGGCGAAGTCATAAAAAAAAATAGTAATAATAAATAAAAAAATATAAAAAAACTTTAAACAAGGGAAAACAAATATTTTTTAGCTCTTCCTCTGCTCTTCATTTTCACATTTGATCAAAGTAAGAAATGAGAATAATTAAATCTTTGTTGCTTCTGATTTTGTGCATGATGAATCACTGCTTGAAAAATTAGAACAGTTATTACAAGTATAAATGTATCTCCACAGCATACAGCGCTCCTCCTTCACTGTTGTTGCTGCCTCTTTGTTGTGCTTGATGCTGAGAGTGTCACCATGCACTGGCCAGTCATTAGATGCCCACATGGTGATGACACTTCAGCCATCCTGCCCACAGTTGAAGCCCAAGGTGCATTATGGAATGGGAACACAAGATGACTTGGCAGGTATGCATTCTTTATTCATACAACTAAAGAAAACAAGCCAAATAAATTTTTTTATGTAAGTTAATTTTTTGTATATGTACAGTAAATTTCCAGGTATCCTTCATCCAGTACTCCAGATCAAGATGGTTTGAAATTTTCAGCCAAGGGTCATTTTTATTTTTTAGGGGCAACACAAAAATTGGAAAAAAATGGGAAGAAGACAAAAGCGATGCAGCTAACTGTCCTATTCCACACTTATCATGACACTCAAGGGATTCACCTAGTTCACAGCATGTTTAACCAGGTAGCTCGCCTGCTCTGAAGGGTTCTTTTCCTCTAGTGAGTCTATGGTCGGTATTATATGACAATTTCGCTTTTGACATCAGCTATTCCTAAAGGCCAAAGAGGAGGTCAGTCGGGTTCTAATGAGTGTTTCTTTAAGTTCGCCGTACAGAAGAATGGCTTTCACTGGTAGCCTGGTAACATATAGTCCCAGGTCTTTCTCTGCCTCTGTGGTAGATAGTGGAGTGTTTCCCATGTGGTATTGGTATGCTGGATGTCCCCTCCCAAGGTGTATGACTTTACATTTTTCTTCATTGAATTGTAGCAGCCACTTTTTGTTCCATTCCTGTAGTTTGGTGAGGTCTTCTTGTATGAAATCTGCAGTCAAGGGGTTAAATGTGCCATGCAGAGTGCGGTAAAAGTTTGGGACAGGCACTGAATACTGGCGATCACCAGACCAAGTAAGGTAAACATTTGAGAATGGTGTGTTTAGAACATTCTGAGGTCCCTTCCACCTGAAATTGACCTCCCTTTTGGCCACTCTTTACTTTTTACTTTCATGGGAGCAGCGATTAGTGGGCTTTTTTTCTACACTTATTTTTTTTTTGTCGCCTTTGAGCTGCTTCCTTAGCTGTGAAAAGAAAAAAAATCTGGAAAATCTACTCATCCAGAAGGTCCATGCCCCCTTGTATTCCGGAATAAAGCACTTTTACTGTGCTATTACAGTATGGTGCTGGTCCAGTAGTACAGGTAAATCGCGATTTACGTGACTTTGGTTTACACGCTTTTTAAATAACGCGGGGTCCAAAATCCAAATAAATGTTTAATTTACATGTTTTTTCACTTATACGCGATATTTTATGGAGTGGCCACCAGTTGTCTCACGCAACTGGACTCGCATGGTGCCGCAGCCACACAGCTGAGCTCAGTTCTTCCTGCGCGCCACTTGAACAACAATACAGTATCCACGCTGCCACGTTACTCAACAGTAAGGGTGTGCAGGAACCGGTACCAGTACCGGTACTAACAGTACCAGCTATACGGTACGGTACCGGTACCAGACTGCTCAGTACCAGTACCAATACTAGCCAGTCGCTCATGGTGTCCCTCATTTCTTCCTCACACGAGTGAGGCTGAGACTGAGTGCCTGAGTGGATATCTCGGTGATATGGATACTCTCTCTCTCTCTCTCTCCACTGAATGAAGTGAATATTTATTTTTCGATAGAAACCTTCCTCTTGTTTGATTTACATTGTTTTTGATTTATGCGACCTCTTCAAGGACACAATACTTGCGTAAATTGAGAGCTACCTGTATATGCTAGACATTTCATAAAACACTCCACAAAACTTAGTAAAACTGGTAAAGGTCATGATATTTTTTTGTCTATTTAATTATTTATTTTCAAAATGTTGTACCTGAAAATGGGGTGCGTCTTTGGTGTTGGCAAACTCAGTACTCTTACAAAACAACACTGATACTACTTTTGTGTGGAATTTACAGGGAAGAGAGAGGTGGTGGGCAGTGCAAGAGACCTGAACAGCTGTGTGAAGGCCTGCTGCAGAAGAGAGAAATGTGACATGGCACTGTTGCAAGGGGAGCTGTGCCTGGCTCTTGAGTGTCATGACAGTAATGCTTGCCACCTGGTGCCTGTCACAGGGTCACAAGCTGTGGTGGTGCGGTCTTCTGGTGATGCTGAATCGGTTCTGCCTTATAGGTAAGCCACTTCTCTTTATGTTGACTTATGTTCCTCAGTCTCTGTCCTGCTTTTAATAAATATGTTATCAGTATTGTATTTCATTATTTCTGGTGGGGGTGAGAGAAGTGATTGATAATTTGAAAAGTGTACAAACAAGAAAAACTGTCAAGAACCACTGATTTAGTTCCTCTTGACTCTCTTCAGTTTTCTTCATTACAATCTTGTAAATTTTTCATTCTTCTAGTTGTATCTACCATGCCCTTGTAACTCTTCTCATGGTGTCATGCTTTCTCTTATCATTTGGGACTCTGTGTTCATTGTGCTGGGGTGTATTAACCCGTCCGCTGCGACTGGTACGGATTTAGCTTTCACTGTTAACCTGGTAACATATACTCTCAGGTCTTTCTCTGCCTTTGTGGTTGATATTGGAATGTTTCCCATGTGGTATTGGTATGCTGAATATCCCCTCCCAAGATGCATGACTACGCTTTCTTCGTTGAATTGTAGCAACCACTTTTTGTTCCATTCCTGTAGCTTGGTGATGTCTTCTTGTTGGAAATTTGCAGTCAAGGAGTTAATCCCAATATCTTGTCTTTTCTTTGACCCATTGAATTGTTACCTGTGTATGTGTGTGTGCATACAATTATTCATGACCTATCTGTTTCAGCACCAATGCCACGCACATGGAAGCCAGGGTGGGTATTCACCAGAGTATAATTGACCGGCGGTGTGAGGTAAACTTGATGGAGTGTGGGGAGCATGGGACATGTCAGCCATTGGGAGACCACCGCCGAGATGGGCTGTGTCACTGTGATGCTGGCTATGAGTGGGAGGCAACAGTGGGGGGCTGTGTTGCCACCCCACCCAACCCCACTGAGACCCCTGCAGGAGGAACCAATACCAACCACTACTCCATCTCCACTCCTCCCAGTGCTGAGAATGACTCCAGTTCATTACCAACAGTCTCCCCTGTTGTTGGTACAGTGCCTCACCCTCTTGTGGAAAAGCTGCTGGTGAATATCAACAACAAGACATTGGAGCTTAAGGGGGGCAGCAGTATCTATGATGGCACTGTTACCCTCTCAGCATATGCTATTGGAGGTGAGTTTTCTCCCTGACATATTTCATTTATTCAAATTGCACATGTATTTTTCCCATTGCTTTGCACTAGGTGTGGTCTGTTGAGTCACATATAAAAAAAAAATTTATGCTGACAGTAATTGGTGGTTATCTATATATCTATATCTCCGACGCCTTGGTCCCTCGTGGGAACCTCCCTCCAGCGGGTGGCCGCAGCAGAAGTGTCTCCATCTCTCCCTGCTCTGGCACTCCCTCTCACCACATTTAATCCTGCTACTTCTAACTCTCTCATTCCAATACTCACTCACCCTATTGATCCACTTCACAGGTGATCTTCCCCTGACACCCCCTCCCTCAATCCAAGAAAAATAATTTTGGGGGGGGCACTAGGCACTCAGCTCGCAACCAAAATTTCTCGTTTGAATAGAGATTTTGGGTTCTTCTATTCCTGGCCAGAGTGAGAGTTAAAATGGGCTTTCTCTCTTTACACCCCAGCCCCTGCGCCTCTGTAGCTGAGTGGTTTCTATGACCGCCTACCACTCCTCGGGGCACCAGTTTGAGTCCGATTAGGTGCCTTCGGTGCACAGCCCACCCAGCTATTGCTCCTGTTCATCCTTCCTTTCGGGTTGGTCGATAATCGCGTACCTGGGGAAACTTGGGTAAAGAAAATTGTGGGAATCCGGACAGCATAGGGCCAATTAAGAGTCCCCGGGCTAGTGGATACGAGTCCACCACGGCTCAAAAGGTGAAGGAGGCGGAAATGAGCACCGATGCAACGCGCAGCAATATCGCATGCTCCCCACTTTACCTACGAGTATTACTTTATTAGGCAGACATTGTAGGCTAGTCTCTGGATTATTAATTTTTTCCCATCCCACCCTGCCTTCCTTATTGTACTTCTAAAATATGTTAGGTTACAAGAGGAGCTTCATTAGCTTTATTTGTGAGATGAATGTGGAAGAGAGGCTGGAGTATGAGTAAATATTTGCGTTCAGGGTGAAGTGTGTAAGTGCGCACTGTGAAGTAACTAATAAGTGCATGTTGTGAAGTATAAAAGTGTGGAGAAGGAGGACCTAAGAAGCGATACAAAGCGTTACAGGTCAAAAGAAGGAGAAGAAGGTCTACTACACTGGCCAGTGTTGTGAGAAATATCTCCTCGCTGAAATTAGTCATTCTGCTGTCCACCACGCATGTGCACTGTGGGAACACACAGCATTAAAAGTATTAATTTTCCTGTTTTTGTTCTAGTCTGTCCGCTTGTGATTTTTGTGAGCAGTGAGGGAAATATGGAAACAGTAAGCAAGTTGAACCTCTGCGAGCTATTTTGCGGCGGCAGCAGCGGTTTACGCTCAATAGGCATTGAAAAGTCAATCATGATATTAGTGATTTCATGATTTTTAACAGAAAAAGTTAGCAGATTATTTCATAACACACAAAACTACCAGAAAAATATAGGTTTGTCCAACTGTCCCAAGGGTGACTGTGAGCAACCGCCCTTACTTTAGCAGACGACACCACGTGGATCACAAGTGTGTATTCAGAACTGCCAGCCAATTGTAAGGCAGCCGCCTTCAACTGCGGCTTAAAAACGATCTGTTCTTACTTCAAGTTTTCTGCCTATTAACAAGGTATGTATTTTGAGATAACAAGGGAGTAAAATCAAAAAAATTGTGATAACAAGGGAGTAAAGCTGGAAAAAGTAATTATTTTCCACGGGTCGGAACCAATAAGCGCTTTTACATGGATTTCAATACCTTGAGTTTCGCGATCCTCGAGTTTAGCGCCATACCTTTGGAATGATGCAAGCGCGAAACTCAAGAGGGTACCGTATTGCTAGGATGGGTTCAGTTGAGGAAAATCGATGAAGGCCTGAGGTGGTCACCAATGTGTAATCCCTTCATAGAAGTATCCTTTGTTGTAACTGAGGTGTAAGTCTGACAACTTTGTCATCAAGATGTCAGCAAACATATGCTCAGACACTTTTTCCAGCCAAAAATTTGTTATTCAAATGAACCCAACTTTACTGAGCAGGCAAGGAGGGAGTGTCTGGATAGAGAAAGTTGGAAACTCTTCTGCTGTGGCCATCCCCTGGTGTGAGCTCCTAGGAGCAGGCGTTGATGAAATGATGATGATGATGATGACCCAACTTTTTTGTATAAACTTAGTACCTATTCTAATAAAACAGTTCATCCATTTTTCCTGCAGGCACTTCAGACCTCAAGTATGAGTGGGCGCTGCTGGAGCGGCCTGACAGTGATGACACTGGATCAGTGAGTGACTTGCATAGCCAGACCATTTCTCTGACACACCTCACCCAGGGTGTGTATGTCTTCAAAGTGGAGGTGACAGCTGTGGGTGCTCATGGCGAGGCAGTGGGCAACGTGACTGTTAGGCCAGGTGAATACTGGATCCACTCCATAGGATTTCCTGTTTTGGCATACAGTGCTCCCTCACATTTTGCATAAAACTGATGCTAAATAATTTTTGCACCATGACCATTTGAGTCATATAATGTAAAATGGGTGACCTACCATTTTTATATTTTTGAGCAAATCATGTTTTGTAAACTTGTTTGCTACATTCCTGGATATACTAGACTAGCCCAAAAACTTAACTAAAGGCAAAATTTGTTTTATCAAGTTCCATAAAAGTGAGGGTTTTTTGTATGTACCGCAGTTGTATAGGCATAATGGTTCACCCAAGTCTGTGGTGTGCATTATCATGCACTGGCAACCTGCTGTCCCACAGTGTGTCTGTCTGATTGCATTGATAATAGGTGATAGCCTATGCGTCATAATATGCAAGGAACAACAGCACGTACCATCAGTTAAAGTTGATTTTCAGTTAAAAATTATTAGTACTGTCGCAAGCCTGTTTCATTAATATAAAACCTGCTAGTTTTTTTCTGGCAAACAGGCCCAAGGCTGTTTGATAATTATAATCAGCAATCTTGTAAATTAACAGAACTGCTGTTTGCAACAGTACTAACAATTTTTAACTCAAAATCACCTATAATTAACGGTATTTGTTATTGTTGCCTGCGTATTAGTGATACTGATGACTGTTTCCTTTTTTTTATTTTTTTTTATTTATTTATTTATTTTTTTTTTTACATCTTTGCCTGTGGTGGCGGCAGGCTTGTTTTTGGAGGGGCCTGATGGTATGGCCCAGCCTGTTGTAGCGCAGGCCAGTGTTTATAGTGGCGCCATCTTGCATTGGCTCATGCTCCCCTCCCGGAGCTCATCTTTAATCCTAGAATCTAGAGTCCAGGTTGATCCATGAAATCGGACACACTGTGGCAGCAGGGTGCCTTCACACGATAATGCACACTTTAGATTTGGGTGAGCTGACTATAGTACTAGTAATATCCCTAATGAAGTAGGCAGTTGCTCTCAGCGCTTTGTTCATTTTTTAGTCTTCTTTTCCCAACAAAAAAAAGTTCTTCACACATTTTTCCTTAGAAATGAGCACTGACTTTGATATATAGTATCTTGTGTACAGAAAAGTTTTAAGTGGTGTCAGAGATTGCAGTGTTTGCCAAAACTATTACCATGTGTTTCAGCTCTTTTTTTATTGTTAGTTATTTTTTCCTGACTTGTATATTTTCCCAATTTTTATATTTTTTCTAAATGTAGCATTGTATCAAGTGGGTCTTATCGTGATATGATTAATGTGTACATAAATCAGCTAGAATGAGTCCACTAACATGCATCCTTACTCTTTCTACAGCTCAGCACACTAATAAACCCCCAAAAGCCATCATTGTCTCCCCCTCACAAGCCATCAAGCTGCCCACCTCAGGGGTAATCATTGATGGCTCCAGCAGTACAGATGATGATGGGATTGAGTCGTATGGGTGGGAGTTGGTAACAGCACCACTTGGCTACAAACTGAAGAATTCTGAGCAAGCTGGCCCCACGCTGCAGCTCACTGACCTCATTCCAGGCAACTACACCATCATGTACGTGCAAAGTTGAGCATAAAACTCTCCTTAACCCATCCTCTGCGATTGGCACGGATTTGGCTTTCACTGATAGCCTGGTAACATATACTCCCAGGTCTTTCTCTGTCTCTGTAGTAGATAGTGGAGTGTTTCCCATGTGGTATTGGTATGTGGGATATCCCCTCCCAAGGTGCATGACTTTACATTTTTCTTCATTGAATTGTAGCAGCCACTTTTGTTCTATTCCTGTAGCTTGGTGGTGTCTTCTTGTAGGAAATCCACAGTCAAGGAGTTAACCCTTTCCATCCGTAATGCAGACGTCGGCGTCACAGTATGGAAAGGGTCAAGAGGAAATGGAAGAGGATTAATCCTCTTCTAAACCTCTAAATTCCTTTTAATCCTCTTCCATTTCCTCTTAAGATGTTTAGAAGAGGATTAACCCCTTCACTCCAGCAACGTCGACGTCCGACCGCGTCACCAGTCCTCTTATAAACCTCTTAATCCTCTTCTAAACCTCTTGAGAGGAAATGGAAGAGGATTAAGAGGAATTTAAAGGAGGATTGAGAGGTTTAGAAGAGGATTAATCCTCTTCCATTTCCTCCTGACCCTTTCCATACTGTGACCCTGACGTCTGCGTCACGGATGGAAAGGGTTAAGAGGAAATGGAAGAGGATCAAGAGGTTTAGAAGAGGACTAACACTTTCCACATGGTCACGCCGTCGGATGCTGACGTCGGTGTCGCCGGAGTAAAGGGATTAAGCTGCCTAATGCTTATAGGTACCTTGTGTACATCAAACTAGTTTTCCTCTTTCATAATGTGAAAATAAAGTTTGCTCTCTTAGGTTGCGTGTGAAGGACAAGGAGGGCCTGGAGGGCAATGTCACCACTCTGCTAAATGTCATAAAAGAAACAGACTACCCACCCACTGCCAATGCTGGAGGTGACCAGATTGTCTACTTGCCACAGGTAAGCACAAAATATTGTAGCATTTACTAGATTTGTGTTGTATTTTTGGCATACAGTAAAATCTTGCATTTGGCATGTTCAGATTTGGTGAATTTGCATTTTGGCAACTTCATTTCTTATTTGGCAGTTATTTCCACCCACACCAGGAAACAGTTAGTTGTGTTGAGCAACCATAATCTTGCATATGACAAACGTTTCCCCGCAGGAAATGTTTGTTAACTGTTTTTGATGTACAGTAGCTAATCCCTCGTCTATCGCGGGGGCTAGGTTCCAGCAGAACCCCCTGCGATAGGCAAAAATCCGCGAAGTAGCGACCTTGTATTTTTTTAACTATTTAAATATATTTTATGGCTTTATAAACCCTCCCCACACTCTTATAAATCTTTCCCACACTCCTATTGACCTTTCCCACACTCTTATAAACATTTCCTACGACGTTTCGTTGTTACGACGCGGTCCCAATAAATGATTCTATAATTCTTGTTTCGATTTTCGACATTTGCCTCGTAAATATGAACTTTGCGCAGGAATTAGTTTTGCGGGGCGGAAGAATACTCAGAGAAAGGACAATATGAGCGTAGCTCACTTCTTTTATATCGTTAAATATGGAAGGGGAAAGGGAGGAGAGGGACAAAGTGAGTCATGAAAAAAAATACCGATAGAGGATGTAAGAAGGGAGAACAAGGAAAAGTAATGGAGGAAACAGGGAGATACACCCTTTCCATTTCATCTTCTGTGTGTGTGTGTGTGTGTGTGTGTTTACCTAGTTGTAAACACACACACACACACACACACATACACACACAGAAGGGGAAATGAGAAGGGAGTCAGGTAAGGGCTTTGGTCAGGACCTGACCTGACTCACTTCTGCCCCTCCCTCCACACACCCTTCCCATAATAATAATAATAATAATAATAATAATAATATACGGTTTATTCAAGTACGGCAGCCGTCAGGCTGAAAATTTACACTTTAGAAGTACATTTAAGTAAATTTCGCTCATGAGAACAAGTACAACAAGAGAAGGGGGATGGAAAACGGGGGCAGACTTGTCTCTGGGAAAGATAGGGGTGATTGGAGGGGCTGGGTGGGATGGAGTTCAGTGTGGTGGTGAAGGAGGGGATTCTTCCAGATGGCGGTGAGATCAAGTGTGATGTTAATCCTCAGGTAGGGTGCTGGGTTCAGGTGACAGGTCCCAGAGGGATGCAGGTGGGCAGTATCTGGGAGGTCACTCAGGCATACCCAGGCTTGTAAGTAGGTGCTAAGCCTGGGCCGGCGAGACACAGGTGGTGGTTGCTGGCCGGTTGGTTATCATATCTGTTTCTCGGAACAAGTGCACAGCGTTGATGAAGGTGCTGTGCATCTTGCTCCAACCCTGAGTGACGAGGCTGCCTCACTGCCTGCCACCTGAACTGACCTTCCTCTGCTGCTGGGTGATTTTGTCCTCTGGAGCTTGAGCGTGTCCTCGGTGTTGTGTTAGCGACACAGCTCTCACTACCCTTCCAGCACCAACACACTGCACTCACTGTATGTCTGTATAATGTCACAACATTTCACAAGTGTTCTTTGTGATAATGAGTGCCTTGAAAACAATGGGAAGGGGCGGGGGGAATGGGGAGCGAAGGAGAAGAAAAAGAAAAAAAAAAAAAGAAAAGGGTCAACAAACTGACCCCGTGGCTGCTGTGGGGAGCGCCAAGTGACACGTCTTGACCCCGTGAGGGTCAAGAGGTGTGTGTGTGTGTGTGTGTGTATGTGCGTGCATGCATGCGTGCGCGCGTGCACATCAGACCACCTTTTCTGAAAACCCTCCAACCATGAGTATTCCTAGTGTCTCGTACCATTGGGCCCATTGGGAAGGGATATTGGGGTATTGCTTGGGAGGAAGGATTTGGTTACGTCGCAGGTGAGCCGGTGGGTGAGATTCTGGCCCTACCAGTGTGTGTGTTGCAAACAGTAAATTTGCAACAATACCACATGGGAAACACTCCACTATCCACCACTGAGGCAGAGAAAGACCTGGGACTATATGTTACCAGGCTACCTGTGAAAGCCAAATCCATGCCAATCGCAGCAGACGGGTTAAAGATGGCGGCTGCGGACTTCAAGATTCCTACCTGGCTAATGCAGAGAAAGCCAATTCAGTTATGTTAGAGATCAGTGAGGAGGACCAACACCAGGAAATCCAGACCCAGTGTTGTTTGAATATAATGGGTGGGGGAAGAACTGCATAGGAAATATTACCAGAAAGAGTATAGACTTCAGTGTGAAGGACAAGTACGTGAGGGAGAGTCATGAGTCGTGAGCACCAACCCAATATTGGCTGTGGGAGAGTGCATCAAGACACCTCTCCGTCTGAAATTGACCTCTCTTTTGGGTACTCTTTATTTTTTGCTTTGTGGGAGCAACAGTTTGTGGACTCTTTTTTCCTACACTCTTTTTGTTGCCCTTGAGTTGCTTCCTGTGCTGTAGAAAAATAAATAAATAAAAAATAAAAACTGATAAAAATAAAACTGCATTCACTCCTAGCTTGGTATTATAAGACACTCGCTTCTCACATCAGCTATTTCTAAAGGTCAAAGAGAGGATCAATCAGGTTCTAATGAGTGTTTCTTTAGGTTCATGGTACAGAAGAAGGGTCAAATTACCACCAGGGTCATAAAACTACCCCTGAAAATGCCCACAACACCTACGAAAGGCTTGCCAAATGTGTGTGCTCTGGCAACAAAATGTTTAAGATTAAGCCCCTAGTCTCCACAGGCCATCAAAATTGGAGTGAGGCCAAAAATGTTTTATATTTCATGTTTCCTAAGGGTTTCTTAATAGAACATTAAAAAAGCATTGCCTAAAACAATTGTACTGCACTTTACTAATTTACTTTGCTTTTCCATTGGCAGCGAGAGACCATCCTGTATGGAAATACAAGCACAGATGACCATGGCATAGAGGAGTGGGAATGGACAAAGGGACCAAAGGACTCAGGAAAAGCAGTGGATATGCAGGTATACTTATGTTTATTTGGTGGTTTGCATGATGGTATAAGTGGTGATAAGAAGTATGCAAATTATATGACCTTGATGTTGGTTGTGTGAATGTGTATTTACCCCCTTGACTGGGATTTCCTACAAGAAGACATTACTAAGCTACAGGAATGGAACAAAAAGTGGCTGCTACAATTCAGTGAAGAAAAATGTAAAGTCATGCACTTTGTAAAGTCATGCCATGTTGCCTCTCTTTCTATCATCTATCGATATTTTCATGCTGACTGCTCTTCTGAACTTGCTAACTGCATGCCTCCCCCCCCTCCCGCGGCCTCGCCACACACGACTTTCTACTTAAGCTCATCCCTTTACTGTCAAATCCCTTATGCAAGAGTTAACCAGCATCTTCACTCTTTCATCCCTCACGCTGGTAAACTCTGGAACAATCTTCCTTCATCTGTATTTCCTCCTGCCTACGGCTTGAACTCTTTCAAGAGGAGGGTATCAGGACACCTCTCCTCCCGAAATTGACCTATTTTTTGGCCACTCCTCTAACTCTTTTTAGGAGCAGTGAGTAGCGGGCTTTTTTTTCACATTTGTTTCCTTTTTTTATGCCCTTGAACTGACTCATCTGCTGTAAAAAAAAAAAAAAAAAAAAAAAAAAAAATTGAGCTCAATTTTGTTGATGTCACTGTCTTCACAACTAACACCACTTTCAAAGCTTGAAAAAGTCACTTTCAGCTCTCTCCCAATTGCACTCACACTGAGAGCTTTTTTGGGAGCAAAAGGAGGCTTATGAGGAGTCAAGCTCACTGGCTGTGGACACTCGGGCACAGATTCAGACGTGGAAAATACAAAAACTCTCCTGCCATTGTTACAGTCACGGAAACATTGAGAATGGCATGAAGTTGTGTGGCAGCCCAGGAGTCACGCTGACCCATAACACCCCACGCAACATCAAAATTACGGCAGAAAAAGGCAGACCGAAAAAAAAAAATCAAAATTTGTACCTTCAGTGTATAATGCACAGGAGTAATTTTCAGGCATCTTTTTAATAGAAAAAGGTGCTCGTTATACGCCACGAAATACGGTACTTCTCCTGGTGGGGCCACGCGTTCTGGAACTTTTGGGACTCCTGGCTGTCTGTTTGAGTGTCCTCCACCTCACCCACAGCTGCTGCCAGCTTAACAGGGTCATCCTCAGGCAGAACAAAAATGTCCCCATTTGGGTCACCTTCCATGATGTCGATAATGATAAACAAAGCGACAATAATGAACGCGACGACTACACGGTGACAGCGTCGCAGCTGAAATAAACAAAGAGCCCAACAAGGAACAACAAGAAGAGAAGTGTAAGAAGCCTGCAGTTTGTCTTAAATCCGTATATTTTACCAAAGATTTCCCGCAAATTTACGCATTTTTTTCTTTTTTCCATAACTCACACTTTTATTTTTATTATTTTAAGTTTACTTCTTGTCAGGTGGAAAATATCAAATTCTTGTTATTAAATCATGAGTTCAAAGAGTTGGAAATGGAAGATACATTACATTAAAATACCCAAAAGTTTCCCTAATGATTTTGTTCAGTTACCTTACTTAAGGCATAATTTACCCAAAAGTGAAAGCCCTGGAATTATCGCGCCAAGTGGCTCAACTGGTGCTGTCTGCCCACAACGGACAAGAACAGAGCTGTATGAATTTTTAGCGGACTTAAGTTAGCGGAGGAGGAACTTCATAATTTTATCAGAAGCTAATTGGTCCGCTAGCTCTTTCCAAGGTTAGCGAAAACATTAAACAGCTAACAAAAAAATTAACTTCGCTAATTAGCTGTTAGCGGATTAGCGGAACCGTGCCCACCACTGGGTATTGGTATGCTGGATATCCCCTCCCAAGGTGCATGACTTTACATTTTTCTTCAATGAATTGTAGCGGCCACTTGTTGTTCCAATCCTATAGCTAATTAGTGATGTCTTCTTGTAGGAAATCTGCAGTCAAGGGGTTAAGAGCCCTGTAACAGTTTATTATTTATTCTGTTTTATTATTCCTATTACAGTATCAAAATTGTTGTCTGTTACTGTTTCTTAAAAGCCCTCTAAGAGTCGATTACTACTTCTTGTTACTTAAAATTCTTATCCGATATTTGCTTTCAGGACACTCGCACACCCTTCTTGCACCTCAGCAATCTGGAGGAGGGACATTACCAGTTCATCCTACAGGTAACTGACAGCATTGGTCAGTCTTCCAACACATCCGTCTACGTGTATGTTCAAAAACCCAGCTTAGCAGCTCCCAAAGGTATGTGTATGACAAAAATGATTTAGGGGCTAACTAACCTACCAATTAAGGATAAATTTACACATTTTAAGTTGTATATCCTCATTGGAATGCAGTTGCCTACCTAATCATCTGAGGATTTCAAACAAGTAGCTACAGGGAGTCCTTGTGTTACGACTTGTGTGACATACGACCTTTTGCACTTATGATGGGGCCGACATTTCAATTTTCCCACCGCAGATAAACCACTATCTCTCAAGATGAGGCTGACATTTTAAATTTCCACCACGGGTTGACCACTTGCTCTTAAGACAAGGCTGACATTTCATTTCAAATTTCCCGACACTGATAGATTGCTGCACTTAACCCGTCATGCACCTTGGGAGGGGATATCCAGCATACCAATACCATATGGGAAACACTCCACTATCCACCACAGAGGCAGAGAAAGACCTGGGACTGTATGTTACCAGGCTACCAGTGCAAGCCAAATCCATGCCAATCGCAGCAGACGGGTTAAATTCCAACACAATGTTTCTTCTCTTTTTATATTTCATTGATATTTTTATGCTGACTGCTCTTCTGAACTTACTAACTGCCTGCCCCCACCTCTCAGACAAGCCTGGTCCACATGACTTTCTACTGTTGCTCATCCCTATACTATTCAAATCCCTTCAGCAAGAGTTATCCAGCATCATTATTCTTTCATCCCTTTTTCTGATAACCTCTGGAACAGCCTTCCTTTACCTGCTTTTCTTCCTGCCCCATGACATAAACTCCCTGAGGAGGGGAATATCAAGACACCTCACCATCCAAGGTTGATCCTCTCTTCTGGCAGCTCTATTCTATTTTCTTTTGCAGGAGCAGTGCTTTGCAGACTTTTTTGTGTCTTTTTAGCCTTTAAGCTGCTTCTGTTACTTAAAAAAAAGTAATCTGTATGTTAACAGCATTTTTTAAGTGATGAGTATCTAATGCCAAGCTTCACCCTGACAGCCAATGCTGGGCCAGACATGCAGATAGTACTGCCCAATGCTACTGTCCTGTTAGATGGCTCAGGCAGCAGTGACATCTCCTCCAGTACTCACTGGCTCTGGACACAACTCAGGTGAGGCAGCTGCTGAGACTCATATTTGGGGGTAGGGTAGCATTTTTGTACTCTTAGCACAGTGTTGGTCAACCACCACGGCTGAACACCAAGGTAGATCAAAACTGATAGAAGAAGAGGTTGGTAGAGGAAGGGATGTAGAGATAACCCTGTTTTGTCAAAATACCCCATGCAAGAATTAACCAGCATCTCCATTCTTTCATCCCATTTGCTGGCAAACTTCGGAACAGTTTCCTTTGTCTGTAATTTCAACTGCCTATGACTTGAATTCTTCAAGTGGGGAGTGTCAAGACACCTTTCCACCCGAAAGTGATCCCTTTCTTTTGGCCACTCAAACCATCTCTCTTTTGCTGGAACAGCACCTACTGGGTATTTTTGTTTCTGTTATTTTTTCCTTTAACTGCATATGGATTATAGAGAAAAAAATGAGGTAAATTAAGGAGGGAGTGGATGAGGATTTGTGTAATATGTATATCTTTATATTTAACTGAACATAAAAAGAGGCTTGCAACATGCTACACCTCCAAAATATAAAGGCTGTGCCAAAGAATATTTTTATTTAGTTCCAGAGAAGTCCTGATAACCCTCTCAAAAAGAAAAAAAAAAAGTTTAAGGTAATGCTAACCCCTCCAGTACCAGCAGAAATGGTAATCTTGTCGCTGCCAAAACAGGCCCTCCAGCGCTCAACGCCAATAATAGCCTGTATTCACACACTCCTTACTCTTAACCTACAATAAACGAGTAAATTAAACAGACTTTGTCCTCCCCATTAAGTCTTCTAATGCTGCCATCCAGAAGCCTCTACATGTCGTGGTTATGGAGAGACTGCGAGTTGAAGAGGAGAGAATTTTGGCGGGAATGGCCTTTTGCCTTCTTTGTGTCCGTTTTGGCTGTCGTAATGAAAACGGGTGCCCCGAGCTTTATTTACGCAAGCTAGACTATAATATAAGCTCCCTCTTCGCAATACAGCCCCTATTTTGTGTGGTTAGCGGGCAGGTAATACACATGGCGTTGAGGTCTGAGGGCAGTGGCTGATCTAGAAAATAATTTTAGGGGGGGCACTTGGCACTCGGCAACCTAATTTTTTCAGTTGAATAGAGATTTTGGGTTCTGTTCCCGGGCAGAGTGAGAGTCAAAATGAGCTTTCTCTCTTTACACCCCAGCCCCTGCGCCTCAGCAGCTGAGTGGTTTCTGTGACCGCCTACCACTCCTCGGGGCACTTTTTTATTATTATTAGGAGAGGAGTTTTATTACACCACCATATATACTAGATGAATATACAATTATTGGAAAGAAGAAAGACACCATTTCCACCTCTTTTAGATGCCTAAATTTTCCCCGTGCACAGCATCCAGATATATATATCGCCACCCGTACTCTAAGGGTTAAGAGGTAGTCTTTGTACATCAATAGCAACCAGCCGCAGCTCTCTGAGCCTCTCCCCATTGTCCAGTACCCGCCCGATACGTGTACAAGACAAGTCAGCGAGGCGAAACTCACAGAGCATGAATAAACTGTTGTGTAAATACTTGTTCTGGGATAGTATTTCAAGTTTGTTTTTTTCTTTTTAGCTTTAACATAATTTTTATGTTTTTATGTAATAATAATAATAATAATAATAATAATAATAATAATAATAATAATGATAATAATAATAATAATAATAATAATAATAATAATAATAATAATAATAATAATAATAATAATTATCATTATTATTATTAATTTCATAATTAAAAAATATAATATTTTGGGGGGGATGTGACCAGGTGTCCCCCCCTGGCTACGCCACTATCTGAGGGCAGGAGGGTGCGAGCAGAAACTTGGACTTGTCGGAGTCAGTGTCATTGCTTGCGACCATGGTGAGAGCAGAGCCAAGAGACTGACAGAGTAGCTGAACTAACTCTTGGGCAGAGTTCCCAGTGAGTGAATTACAAAATTTAGCAAAAAGTAGCTAAATTTGGCATAAAAATAACAAGGCTGTTATAACCGCCTCCGGTCCTTGCCCGGTAAAGTGGTTATAGCTGCCTCTGGTCCTTTAGGGGTTAAGGAGGGAATGTAAATCAGTGAAAGTCCAATAATTGAATAGCAGTGGACTGAAGGTCATTCAGGCAGCTGAACTCTTCAGATTTTTTGTGAGGGATGCCTTAGGACTTAAAATATATTCACACAGTCAGAAATAAAAGCTTGATGTGTTTTATTACTCACTAGTAATGCATAATAGTGTTGAACAACAAGGGTACTGATCACATGGAACTGATACGAGACTGTCTCTGCATACTCCTGAGCACATGCTGGGTCTTTCAGCCTCTCAAGATGGAACACAGTGTTGTTGGATCTCAAGATTCTTCTTAACCTGACATGAAGCTTGAGTGTTGCAACAACATGCCTATGATCAGTTACAAAGAACGCAGCACTCGGGAAAACTCTGCTTGAGGGCAAAAATAAATTAAGTTAACCCGTCTGCTGCGATTGGCACGGATTTGGCTTTCACTGGTAGCCTGATAACATAGTCCCAGGTCTTTTTCTGCCTTTGTGGCAAATAATGGAGTGTTTCCCATGTGGTATCGGTATGCTGGATATCCCCTCCCAAGATGCATGACTTTACATTTTTCTTCATTGAAATGTAGCAGCCACTTTTTGTTCCATTTCTGTTGCTAGGTGATGTCTTCTTGTAGGAAATTTGCAGTCAGGGGGTTAAAAAAGCCCACTAAGCACTGTATTGAACAGCATATCCACTTTTGTCATTGCAGTGGTCCCAATGCAGCCAACCTGTTAACACCAGACCAGCCCCAGACAAATGCCTCAGGACTCACCAAAGGGGAATATCAGTTCCTGTTGACAGTCTGGGTTGGTGATGACCCCAGCAAGAATACCAGTGATGTTGTGGTGGTGATGGTGAGGCATGGTAAGTTTAAATGGTGTGACTATTAGGGAACTATCATTGAAAGTGTAGATTTGAGGCTGGTGGAGAAATAAGGATATGACTGAGGCAGGCAGGGTGAATTGTAAAGATGTGGCAAAATGCAGGGTTGCCATAACAGTGTGATGTGGGGGAAGCTAAGCAAAAATACTTTTGTCACAATTCAGAATGAGTTTTAACATAGACAAGAGTCAGGTCCTTCAAGTTGGAACAAGAAATAAGAAGTTCGATTACGAAATGCATGGCGTTAAACTCAAAAGCGTTCAATGCGTTAAGGACCTGGGGGTCAAAATCACGTCAAACCTCAAATTCTCACAGCAATGTATCAATGCAGCAAATAAAGCTAACAGAACGTTGGGCTTCATTGAAAGAAACTTTTTATTCAAGAATAAAGATGTAATACTTCCGCTCTACAATAGTTTAGTGAGACCCCACCATGCAAAGGACATTGCTAAATTAGAAGGTGTTCAGCGTCGGGCAACAAAAATGATCCCTTCCTTGCGCAACAAATCCTACGAAGAAAGGCATTCCACCCTTAACATGTTCATTCTTGAGAAACGTCGCCTCCGAGGAAAATTGATTGAATGTTTTAAAATACTTAATGGTTTTACAAATGTAGACAGATCAAAATTGTTGATGATCGATGGCACTTTGCAAATTAGGAACAATGGCATAAAACTCAAATGTAGACAAGTAAATTTAGACTGCACCAAATTTTTTTTCACCAACGTTGTAGTGCGAGAATGGAATAAGCTCCCACCGTCAGTGGTCCAGAGTAACACGATTGACTCCTTTAAAAACAAGCTCGATCGTCACTTCCTTGAACTTAATATTAACTAGAGTTGAAATGCAACGTTTTGGAGCCATCTAATTAATGTAGAATCACTTTGGTTTAAGGACAGACCACCTAGTCGTGACCATGGGGTCTGTGTGGTCTGATTTTCTATGTAAATCTATGTAAACAGTGCCATATACTCGTGCTGAGCAAACTCATTGCACCACGTGCCAGGCCAATAGGTCAAGTGACTTCCTTGTTGTGTGTACCTGGTCTAAGATTAAGTGGAACTCTGGGGAGGTGGTGGCCGAGTGGTTAGCGTGTGGGCGTGGTGAGCCCGAGGACCTAATGCGGACTAGGTTCGAGCCCCCACTGAAACACGCTGATTTTTCAAGTCATCGCCAACTGGCGAAAGATCACCCACATACTGTCCAGACCTTCAGTCAACCCTAACTTCAGCGACTTCGGTCAAGAGGAGCACTGGGGGCATCTTGGGCCCAGCAAGAGTCATACATCACGGCAGCCACTATAAATAAGATTAGCCTGCGCCACTAACAGGCTGGGGCATCCATAAGGCCTCTCAAGAAAGCCTACAGGTGCTACGGGCAGCACGAAAAAAAAAAAATAATAATATTTTTTTTTCTTTTGTAAATTCAGGCCCCAGATATTTGCCGTTGTTTTGAATGCCAGATATACGAGGTTCTACTGTACATTTATGTGTCAATAAGCTAAAAGCCCTTGCTTTAGCATAACATGATATAATTGTTTGTAGTTTGGATAAATTTGCAATAAACTTACCAAAATTCTATTTCAACCATGCACTAGATCACAATGTTGCACCTGTGGCCAATGCTGGTGGGGATTTTAGTGTGATGCTACCAGTCAGCGAGGTTGTGGTGGATGGCTCCCAGTCATCTGATGATGTAGCAGTAACACGGTGGCTGTGGGAGCGAGATGCTACCTCCCTGGCCGCTGGACATGTCATTAATGGTTCTGACCACTCACACATCCTCATGGTGAGTGCTGTGTACCGCCACTATCACCAACGTTTTCTTTTCTTTGGTGCTGTTGCACTACTACAGTACATTAAATTGGGTGATGCAGAAGATGGTGTCTGAATCTCTTATATGCCACACTCACATCAGTTTTTACTTGTTTCTTATTGTTCCTTTTTTTAGATTAACAAATAAGATATCCCTGGGATATTACTAAATTATTGACTCATCTAATAACTGAAATAGGCCAACAGGTGCATGAATAACAGATTTTGCATATACAGATATTCGTAGCAGCCTTCTTTATGTTCTGAGGATAAAACTTATTGGGGGGACATTTTTATTTTATTTTGCATGAATTATGTATTAGTGATATTTTTCCTCTGCAATGAGAAAATAGTTAAGTTTACTATTTAAGTATAATTAGGCTAGATTAGGTTAAGTATAATTGTGTTAACCCTCTCGCTCACAATGACGTGAAATGCGTCATAAAACTTTTAAAAAACTGATTAAAAATTAAGTTTTCGGTGAAAGTGCGTCAAAGTTGGGAGCATCATTTGTTGGGATAAGTTTCTTAATGGTAACATATGGCAACCTTTCTAAGGAGCGTAGATGAGGAGCTTTGAGTGATTTTTATTTGTTAGCCTACTCTGACAGGAGAGGAAAAAAATACGGTTTTCTCGGTGTAACTCGGGAACTAATAGGCGTATGAGGAGTTTGAGGATACCATAAGAATCCTCACTAAATTCTGCTTCGAAACATATATTCGGCTAAAAAAGTTGGCCCACAAAATTTTGAGCTAGCGAGTGGGGAAGATTTGGTACTTCGGATTTATTCTCTACAATACTCTATACGGAGACTTGAAACAAGTTTATATTGTTTATATATATATTTTCCTTTATTTTTATTTGCGCATGTTCTAGTACAAGTCTTTATGAAGCTATTGATACCAAATTTATTGGGGTACGATATATCTGTGAGGGTAAAATATGTCCAGGAATGTAGAGTATCGCGGCGGCAAAAAAAGGCCGGTCGGGCCGGAGAAATGCATGGTGAGTGGAACAGAAACTTATCGGAAACTTACGGTGCGCGAGAGGGTTAAGTGTAAGGTTAAGTATAATTAGGCTAGATTTGGTTAAGTTTGCTCTTACTGTTTTCCTGTTTATTGATATAGTATATCTGCCATGTTCATGTAAGGAACGAGATCTTGTTAATCTTTAGAATGATTTAGTTTATTTGGCAGTGGCGTCAGACACAGGCTCAGTTATGGTTTTCCAGGGACTTCCTTCCAATAGTTCACAGGAGTGGTGGCTGGACGGTATGTGTGGCGCCTCACTGTGTGGGATGACCAGGGAGCCTCGTCTTCAGACACAGTCTCCATCATCGTTAATGAAGGCAAGTTTATGATGTTTAACTTTTTCTGATTCTAAATAACCTCTCAGCACCACTTTTTTTTTTTACCATTCCTGAGTTTAACCCCTTGACTGGATTTCCTACAAGAAGACATCACCAAGCTACAGGAATGGAACAAAAAGTGGCTGCTACAGTTCAATTAAGAAAAATGTAAAGTCATACACCTTGGGAGGGGAAATCCAGCATACCAATACCACTTGGGAAACACTCCACTATCCACCACAGAGGCAGAGAAAAACCTGGGACTATATGTTACCAGGCTACCTGTGAAAGCCAAATCCTTGCCAATTGCAGTGGACAGGTTAAAAACAGTTTTGCCATTGAAAGGATGCAACTGGGTACCATGGAAAGTGTTTTGACCTCATATACATGATGGTGGCAAATTAACCTGTCCGCTGCAATTGACACGGATTTGGCTTTCACTGGTAGCCTGGTTATATATAGTTCCAGGTCTTTCTCTGCCTCTGTGGTGGAGGGGACTGTTTCCCATTTGATATTGGTATGCTGGATATCCCCTCCCAAGGTGCATGACTTTACATTTTTCTTCATTGAATTGTAGCAGCCACTTTTTGTTCCATTACTGTAGCTTGGTGATGTCTTCTAGGAAATCCGCAGTTAAGGGGTTAATGATATGTCTTTTGTTCAGACTAGGTAGTTTTCTTCTCTTGCATAAAACTGATTTTTGTAGCAAAAATCAAAGCATTTAACATTTTGGAGTTGCCTGGAAATAGATTTGCAAACTGAGATTTTGTGAAAGTTGATTAACCATTGCATTTGATATTTAGAAAAAATTTGCCTTATCTCCTAGTTGTCATATGGCCGGGAGCTAGATGGTGTATAGCATAACTTGTATATCATAGTATGAGTATCAGCCAAGAAAATTACATTCATTATGCATTGTGCCACTTCTGCAACACTTTACCTGACACTCCAGCCCTTCACTCTGGAACCCAATCTACTCCTGGTAGCTGGAAATGCTTTTAACCCATCCGCTGTGATTGGCACAGATTTGGCTTTCACTGGTAGCCTGGTAACATATACTCCCAGGTTTTTCTCTGCCTCTGTGGTGAATAGTGGAGTGTTTCCCTTTTGGTATTGGTATGCTGGATATCCCCTCCCAAGGTGCATGACTTTACATTGTTCTTCATTGAATTGTAGCAGCCACTTTTGTTCCATTCCTGTAGCTTGGTGATGTCTTCTTGTAGGAAGTCCGCATTCAAGGGGTTAAGCTACAGTGGCACACAGTTATATACATTAGTAAGATTGCAAAAATAATATAGTGAAAATTTGCAAAATATACACCGGGGATCGAACCCAGGCCTTCTGAGTAGAAGTCAGGGCAGTTAACCCCTTGACTGCAGATTTCCTACAAGACATCACCATGTTACAGGAATGAAACAAAAAGTGGCTTATACAATTCAATTCAGAAAAATGTAAAGTCATGCACCTTGGGAGGGGATATCCAGTATACCAATACCACATGGGACACACTCTACTATCCACCACAGAGACTTAGACCTGGGAGTATGTGTTACCAGGCTACCAGTGAAAGACAAATCCGTGCCAATCGCAGTGGACGGGTTAAGAAGGGCAAACCAAGTGACTCCAAAATCTCTTTATTCCTTGTACAGGTCCTCATCACTTGGATGAAATAACAGTGGTGGTGGAAGGTGATCTGGGCACCCTCAGCATCCTCCAACTCACCACACTTTTGCAGAAGTTAGAACTGTTCCTGCATACTGCTGATAGGGTGGTCACTATACATCTCATCTCTCTCAGTGGACTGCCCCACTCAGGTAAGTTAATTTTTCTTCGTATTTTCTGGAGAGGAAAGTCTCAGAATACATCAAAGAACATGATTACAGTTTTTTTGGTGTCTTTGAGATGTTTATAAATATTAAATAATGATTTCCTCAGTGATTCACATTTTGAGATTTTTCACTGTATTATTACTTTTTCTTGTAAGATAAATGTAGTGTCAGTTGTGCAACCACTTCCATCTGGAAATTCTCGTGGATGAATTTTTCCCCAAAACACATTAAATGAAATAAATGCAGACACTACCCTTCTTATGAACATCCGACTTACGAACATTCAGACTTACCATATTTGACGGCTTATAAGTCACCTTTTTTCCAAAAAAATTACCCTGAAAATCACCCTGCGTCTTATAAGGTCAAGATTCAGCTTTGGGTCACTGGCTAGTGAAGTTTTAGTGCAGCAATGGCACTTGAATTAAACTGCAAACCTCTCCGCAAATGTAAACAAGGTGGCGATCGCATTTACAGGAACAACAACAACTTTTTTCCAAAATAACCGTGTATAAAAGTAGTGCTTACCACTACTTCATATGAAATGACACCAGTCAGGAAGAAAATTAAGTGACTTAATGCTTGTACCTAAACAAACTAGTGGACAGTTGTACACCAAACCTGACAACACGCACAAGACACGCTACGTCTCCTTAGTCGACAGGGATCATTGAGGTAATACAGACCTTATAAAACTATTTAACTTTGTTTGATCGATAAACACAAACAATATATGTATAATTTTGACGAGATATTGAGAAGATAGGTTATTATTCAACATTTATAAGTGCCTGTTTCTCCATATTGCACCTATCTTTTAACATTCTTACTTTACATATGTGGTCAATAAACACTGAAGCACATTCAAGTTTGAAATTTCACACTTCCTTATGTTTTAAAAATGTACTAGAATATTACAACAACTAGACTCATCATGTAGAATAATAATAAAGAAATATAATGCTCAAATTATACACCCGTTACCCCTCTGAATGTTGCTGTCTCTGCCATGTTTATTTATATCTCAAAGCAGTACCCTCAAGTCTATATGAAGGACCAGTTCTGGTAGGTTCCAGCAAATATTAAGGGTTTTAAATGTAAAGTATTGGGATTTGATAAGGATCTGAGTACATGTGAAACTTCAATAATGACCTGATAGTGGGGAGGGGTACGAATGTCAGGCGAAAAATCTTCACCTGACACCCGTGGTTCATACCGGTTTATTATATATTTTTTTCAAATGCCTGCCGGAATTGGGGGTGCATCTTATAATGCCCATGCGTCTTATAAGCCGTCAAATATGGTACTTTTTTTTTTTTCGTGCTGCGCTTTTTCTGTTTTCAATACTCTGATTTTCGCGATCCTCGAGTTTAGCGCTATACCTTTGGAACAAAGCAAGCGCAAAACTTGGGAGGGTACTTATAGCCTTGACTTCAGCCTTTTCTTCTTATTCTGACATGGGCAGGGATTATGGTATATGGGAAGGCTAACGAATCCAGATCAGAGATTAGGCTTACTCCACCCAGTGGGCAGGGACAAAGAACCCTTAAGAGGATGAAATCCCTTTAGCCAACCTATTATGGGTCAAAATATCTCTAGATATGTATGTCCTTCCAGAGTTACAGAGTATGCTTCCCAACATTAGAATGACATTGCCTGCCGCAGGTAAAATGCTTATGTATCCAGTCTTTTTCTTTTTTACCCTTGAAATATATAGGATTAGGCTGGATTTTAATAGAACCATAGGGCAGATGCATTTCAGCTGCCATGTTTTGACTTTTGTGCCAGACACACAAACTTGCCGTCTAGCTGTCCTGACTAATGTACATGAAAATATGTAAGGTGAGAGAGAGAGAGAGAGATATATTGATTGATTTTGATACAAGTATGATAAAAGTTTGTGTTTTCAGGTCGTGTGAGTGTGACATTTGTGGCATATGCTGGCCAGGAAGTGGTGCCTGGCGTGGAGGTGGTGGCAATACTGCGACACCAAGTCTTGGCAGACTCTTCAGATCTATTGGACCTGCCACTCATCTCCGTGGACACAGTAGTCTGCCAAAACAATTGCTCAGGTGCCTGTCCATATATAATTTTATTAGTGTGAAGAAGGTATGGGGAAAAAAAGCACTGACTTAAGATGAATAGGGAGAAGAAAGATTAAAGAGAGAGAAAAGAATGATAATGCTGAAAGAAGGGGAAAAAGATTAACCCGTCTGCTGCGATTGGCACGGATTTGGCTTTCACTGGTAGCCTGGTAACATATACTCCCAGGTCTTTCTCTGCTTCTGTAGTGGATAGTGGAGTGTTTCCCATGTGGTATTGGTATGCCGGATTTCCCCTCCCAAGGTGCATGACTTTACATTTTTCATCATTGAATTGTAGCAGCCACTTTTTGTTCCATTCCTGTTGCTTGGTGATGTCTTCTTGTAGGAAATCTTCAGTCAGTGGGTTAAAAAAACATACTGAAGGATGGAATGAAGGATGTATAGATTGATGAAGGAAATGCAGGTACAAGAGAAAGCACTGATGGATAGAGGGGAGGCAGTGGCTGAGTGGTTAGTGGCAGGTGCAGTGTTCAGGAGAACCTGGGTTTGCATCCCACCCACTGCCACAAGCTGGGATTTTTCTGTCACTGTCGAGTGGCCTAAGACTACCCACATAGTGTCCTGAAGACCACCTGTCAACCTGGATTCTTGATTCTGCAGGGTGGGTGCACAACAGGCATTGAAAAGTCAATCATTTCGTGATTTGCAGAAAAAACACTATCTCCATAATTAACAGCATCCTATTTTGTCCAGAAATAAGCAGTCAATGTCCCAAAATTAGTAGGCTATGCTGTTGCCAATAGTCCCCATAGTTTTGGCAATTGTATAAGAGTAAGTCTCAAAACAATGGCAGAACGGGTTATCCAGCACGAGGTTCCCCTCATTCGTGCCGGATAAACGAGGTTCTACTGTATTTACAGTCATACCTCGGTTTATGAGTTTTATTCATTCCAGAATTTTGCTTGCAAACCAAAACACTCATAAACCAAAACAAATTTCCTCATTCCCATTACTGCATCCCATATCCCCCCCAAAAATTTACATAAATATCATTTTACATGTTAATTTACACAGAATAAAAGTAATTTTACTAACTAGCAATGATAAAATAATAATATAAAGCACAAATCAATGTATTATGGTTGTTATGGAGACTCCTTCAATCGCTAACTACGCTCTAGGTGTGGGCTTCACCCTGGGGTTTAGCAGCCACAGTTTCCTATTCTTGAGGCATCGGAACTATATTCGACCACCAACGTGAAGCTAACCCAACGTATCATCTGAGATGGAGGGCGAACGGGAGTCAGTCACGTCCTGGAGAGCATACAAGCCGCTGAGGCTCGCACCCTGTTCCTGTTGCGAGCATAGTATCTGCTGTTCCTGTTTTCTTCTTTGCGGTACCATCCTTTTTAACCATCTTTCTGTGGGACATTGTTAAAACACAAAGAACACACACTGTCGTGGTGAAAACACAAAGATTGCACACCAAAGCACAAATGGAAATGTACCGAACCCATTTATCAACACCATATTTCATCACACCTGGCCTTCCATTGGACAAAAGTGGCAGCCACCAGAGGCTCCATATGAAAGCCCCCATTGGAAACAGTGCTTTACAGTGAGTGGTGGTCACCAGCTACCCGAGCGAGCCATCCTCTTCCTCACCTCTCCTCCCTCCCCTCCTTCCATCCATTCCTTATCTCCCTTCCATCCCTTCTCTTTACCCTCACTCTTCCCTCTCTCGCTCATGTCCCATTGTCTCTTCCCTCCCGTCCTTCATTCTCTCTCTCCTCTCCCTCCATCTGTGTGCATACAATCATATTTTTTCACCACGTTTGTTGCAAAGCATTGCCAATGAATGACTAACATGAGTGCCTGCAGTCTATTCTTGTCCACACTAGAGGAAGGTTGCACTATATTGAGGTCAATACACCCTGTTATATCATGAGGCACTAGTTCAAAACATTTATCATTAGTGTGTTCTCCAGTGACATCACTTCCGAGGCTAGAAACAGAAAAATCTAGCTTTTGCTCAATAGCACGTTTATTAAGTGGTTATAATTCAAAGGCCACCACTCCATGGTTGATGAATCAGATGTGGGAGAATCTGAAACTTTGTAGCTGCCACTAATGCAGCCAAGACACAGAGACTTTGTGATATATTGTTTGTGACTCATGTAAGATAATGTGTCCCAAAGTTCCACGTTACCAGTTCAAACTACACCAGCAAAGGCCAGAACATCTGTACGTGCCACAGCTTACGTAGCACTGGGTTTCTCTCACATATATGTGACACCCACAGCTTATGGTTTAATATATTCATTGTCCTCTGTGTATTAATAATGATTTGTTATACCTTTTTGCTCCCTTTTACCCTATGAGCTGTGTTTCAATGAAAAAAAAAAAAATGATATCTCCCACAGTGATTTTCTACTAATTCCCCTATTATTCTACAAATATGTGAACCCACGAATGGCTAGGCCTCATATAGTGGGGCATAGACTTCACAATCTCTTGACGGGAAACGGGGCGCGGGGCCGATTCGCAGGGGGCCGATTTTCAAAAATTTAAAATTTAAATATTTTCAAAACCAAAGCAGCTAGCGACCTGAAACTAAAACAGGCACCTCCCTTAGGCATATATGAGTCTCCATGAGCAGCGGTATCAAAAAATTCAAAGTCGTTCCCTAATAAAATCCCGATTAATTGTTTTTTATATAAGTATAAAAAAACTTAAAAAGGCTATAAAATCCTCAGATTTTACGCTAGATGCACAAACATCACCAAATGCAGAGATAATCACTTATATTTTCAGAATCAATAGCAATATTTAGCATATCTTATAAGTTTTTGCCCGAAATAGCTACTTATTTTTTTTTTATTATAATTAGTGCAATTTTTTACGTAAGTTTTTAACATCTAATAAATCACTTAATTTTCACATTAGAAACTTAATACTTGAGGAAAGCATGCAGAAACATCTTAATTTTACTCAACAAAAGCAAAATATTCATTTTTCTATATACAATCACAACTTATTTTGGTTGAATTCGATGTCACTATTGCCTTGCGTCTTGCCGGCTATCTGGCCCTCGTCCCTGAACAATCACTTTAGCCTTTTGGCCTATGACTTGTGGGCCCCGGTCAGTTTCCTGGACTTGTACACGTCCCTGTTCCTCGCCGTCTCCTTCCTGCCCTCCTCGATACTGCTCCTCTTCCTGCCGGTCGGCTGCTTCAAGGCCTTGTTCTTCCTCGCTTCTGAGGTCACGTCCTTGGAGAAATTAGCACCGAAACAGTTGAAGAGGGACCTGCTGATGTGCGGCAAGATGGTGTTGGCCAGGTTGTGCCCTCCTGGCACCTGTACCCCTGCAAGGTCGGGTCTGAGGCCGCCAGGAACTCCAGGAGGTGCCTGAACCCGTCCCTGTGGCGCATGGCAGGGAGAGGAACCTCAACCTGCGCTCCTTCTTGTCCTCCCTGCACATCAGGGAGTCCCACAGCGACATCGAAGGACGCCATGTGGGCCATTGGGAGATGGCCGCTTCAGGACCGCCCGGCCCGTCTCCAGCTCTCCCTGTCGACCAGCTCGACCAGGGCGTCGAACATCACAGAGGCGGGTCGCCCTCTCGAGCTCCACGGTAATCTTCATCTCCTCCTGCTGGGCAAGCTCCTGCTTGCAGCACTCGGCCACAGAGGAGTTGGCCTGGACCTTCCTGGCCAGGTAGCCGGCGTGGTTGCCGTCCGCGGCGAGGAGCAACTCGTCCGTCGGCGGGTCCGGCTGGTCGTCGGCCAGCTCCCTGGCAAGCTGGGCCTAGCTCACCTCGTCGTCCTCCTTCTCCTCTGCCGTGGCCCGGTCCTGGTCGGCCTGCACGTCCCGGGGAAGAACCCGACGAGCTTCAGCAAATGCAGGCGCTGGGCCAACCTGTTGCTCACCATGAAGTTCTGCACGCCGTCCAGTAGTTGGCGCCGCACATGGTGCAGCGCTTGCGAAGAGTGCTCAGTCGGGTCAGAGTTGGCCTTCCCCATGCACACATACTCGACCCCGTGGGACGTAGTGAACAGCCCCTCACTACCACACTGCACTGAACACACCACTGCACTGCACACAACACCGAGTCACTGCACTGATGGCGTGGTCGGCTCCTCCACAGTTTACTCCACGGGGTCGCGGCGTCCTCATATCTTGTGTCTCCTCCGTCACTTCCACTCGATCCACTGCCTTCTGTGTCTTCTTGTATCGTCCTCTGGATCCTTGCAGTTGTGGGGAAGGGTACAGAGACGATGAATAACTGTAGGTCCTTTACTTGGAGAGTAAACAGAGGCAGGACAGCGATAATCCTTTACAGAGGGGAAGTGCCCAGCTGACTGCGTGCCTAAGGCGAGTTAGGCGACGCGGGAACTGAGCTGAGTTGCCATGTAGGCACTAACTAAACGTACATTTCTTGTTTCCTAATACGTAAAACTGTGGACTTCACTATCCTACAGTTATCATTCATTTTACGTAAAGATTTCAACCTAAAGTTACGCAAATTTGCCATTTTTTACACAACGTTTTCAAAGTGCACGCATGGTGCTATTTTATATAAGTTACCTTGAATCCTCGACCAAATCACTCTAGAGACACTCCTGCCTGCTTGTATGCACTAAAACTTGAAGATTTCGTCCTGTTTCCACTTAAATTCGGAGTAAGAACGCAGTGTGTGTTTGAGTTGTCGCAGTGAAAGTCACCTTAACAATCGGCCCCTTACGCGAAGCCAGCGCGCCAAGACTGAAGAGATTTCCCGTCAACTAGTTGTGAAGTCTATGAGTGGGGGTCAACTGTATTTTAATGATATGTAAATAAAATTTCCCAGTTAATGACATTTTCCAGGAACCTTTTTGACTGTATTGGTCATATTTTTTTATAGTTTTGAAGCTTATTCATTTTGCTTCTTCATTCACCCATTGTTTTTACTCTCACAGGCCACGGGGAGTGTGTTGAGTCCACCCGAGAGTGCCACTGCCACACCTGGTGGATGGAGTCATACTTCCGGCGCCACATGAGGGATGGCCTGCAGAACTGTGGTGCGTTGGGGCAGAGGATGGCAGGGATGGGCAGTATTGTGCAGAGAAGGGCAGGGATGGGCAGTATCACACAAAGAAGGGCAGGGTGGGCAATATCGCACAGAGAAGGGCAGGGATGGGCAGTATCACACAGAGAAGGGCAGGGATGGGGAGTATCACACAGACAAGGGCAGGGATGGGCAGTATCACACAGAGAAGGGCAGGGATGGGGAGTATCACACAGACAAGGGCAGGGATGGGCAGTATCGCACAGAGAAGGGCAGGGATGGGCAGTATCGCACAGAGAAGGGCAGGGATGGGCAGTATCACACAGAGAAGGGCAGGGATGGGCAGTATCACACAGACAAGGGCAGGGATGGGCAGTATCACACAGAGAAGGGCAGGGATGGGCAGTATCACACAGAGAAGGGCAGGGATGGGCAGTATCACACAGAGAAGGGCAGGGATGGGCAGTATCACACAGACAAGGGCAGGGATGGGCAGTATCACACAGGCAAGGGCAGGGATGGGCAGTAACACACAGAGAAGGGCAGGGATGGGCAGTATCACACAGAGAAGGGCAGGGATGGGCAGTATTGTGCAGAGAAGGGCAGGGATGGGCAGTATCACACAGAGAAGGGCAGGGATGGGCAGTATCACACAGACAAGGGCAGGGATGGGCAGTATTGTGCAGAGAAGGGCAGGGATGGGCAGTATCACACAGACAAGGGCAGGGATGGGCAGTATCACACAGACAAGGGCAGGGATGGGCAGTATCACACAGAGAAGGGCAGGGATGGGCAGTATCACACAGAGAAGGGCAGGGATGGGCAGTATCACACAGACAAGGGCAGGGATGGGCAGTATCACACAGGCAAGGGCAGGGATGGGCAGTATCACACAGAGAAGGGCAGGGATGGGCAGTATCACACAGGCAAGGGCAGGGATGGGCAGTATCACACAGGCAAGGGCAGGGATGGGCAGTATCACACAGAGAAGGGCAGGGATGGGCAGTATCACACAGACAAGGGCAGGGATGGGCAGTAACACACAGAGAAGGGCAGGGATGGGCAGTATCACACAGACAAGGGCAGGGATGGGCAGTAACACACAGAGAAGGGCAGGGATGGGCAGTATCACACAGACAAGGGCAGGGATGGGCAGTAACACACAGACAAGGGCAGGGATGGGCAGTATCACACAGACAAGGGCAGGGATGGGCAGTAACACACAGAGAAGGGCAGGGATGGGCAGTATCACACAGACAAGGGCAGGGATGGGCAGTAACACACAGAGAAGGGCAGGGATGGGCAGTATCACACAGACAAGGGCAGGGATGGGCAGTAACACACAGAGAAGGGCAGGGATGGGCAGTATCACACAGACAAGGGCAGGGATGGGCAGTATCACACAGACAAGGGCAGGGATGGGCAGTATCACACAGACAAGGGCAGGGATGGGCAGTAACACACAGAGAAGGGCAGGGATGGGCAGTATCGCAATGCACGTATCAGTTAAATTTATCGATTGATACTTATGTACTGGTATCAGTATCCCCATAGCTACTCAATCACAGTATCATTATATCAATATCACTGAGGCCTTTCCCTCAAATAGCATTAAAAAAACGATGCATCAATACAGTAACGTAACCAATTTGAAATTAGAGTTAACAGTTTTGAATTGCAAAAAGATCCACCATCACTTTATTTCTGATTTGCAATAATTATTTGTTATTTAAAGTAATATTTACATGTCTGTCATACACTTATATTGTGTACATTTATTTTCATGCTGTGAGAATAATTAAGAACAATTTTACTAATGTTTTGTCTGCATGTCACATCCCCAAATAATACTTCCACTGCATGTGACATTCTCTGAAATTGACACCATCATTCATTGGATGGAGGCCATGATCATAATATAAGCAAGTGAGGGCAACAGGACGGGCAAGCTGAACACAAATTATACGGGTGTTGGCTGTATGCCTGCTCGGTGCACCTCTCTTGTGACTGAGATCATCATCATTCTTCAGTCTTCACTGGTCTGCCAGTTGGGCGTCACCACATCCAATAACAAGCAGGCAACAGAGTACTGTTATTTCTTGTATTAACCCGTCCACTGCGATTGCATCTAATGAAACTATTTGAACTCTACTCCTTTTCATATCTAATGTGGAAGTTTAGAATCTAGCAAAAAAAATAATTATAGGCATGTGGCTCCAATCATCTGCCGCCTTGGTTGAGCATATGATGCCATTAACCCCTTAATGACATTGATACTTGATGTTCTAGGTGAACCAATATCTTGTTCACAGGAGTGTTCAGAGGAGTGGGAAGCGGAAGTTGGATTTTTTTGGGAATCCTTGAATTCCAGCTAAAGGGTGCCCAAATCATAATCTGATTTCACAGTTGACTTATAGGGATGATTTTCTACAACTTTTATTCAATGAGATTCATTACAGAATGAAAAAACTTCAAAAATTTACAATAAATTATTTTTTGAGTTTCACTGGAACTTTGACTCTCTGTAGGCAGTAACTTTCTAGGTTGAAGATTATAAACTATATTTGCCACACAGCATCGTAATAAAATGAGCAACTTTTCTTCAATAAATTTTCCTGTACGTCACACCAGTAAAAAGTTGGAATTTTGGGGAATCATGGAATTCCAGCCAAACGGTTAGTCCAAATAAAAATCTGATTCTGCAGTAGAGTTATAAGGATGCTTTTCTGCAAGTTTTATTCAATGAGATTCATTCCAGAATGGAAAAAAAATACAAAAATTTTCAAAATTATTTTTCGAGTTTCACTGCTGGCTTTCTGCAGGCAGTAAATTTCTGGGTCAAAGATTATTAACTATATTTTACAGACTCCATTATGATAAAATGAGCAACTTTTCTTCAATAATTTGTTTGTACATTGCACCAGTAAAAAGTTGTGATTTTTTGGGAATCATGGAACTCCAGCCAAATGCGACAACCTAGAAAGAAATAGATTTCATAGCAGGGTGCGCCAGAAAGTTTTCTATAAAACATCTTTTATGACGTTTTTTCAGTTTCAAAGTTCATTTTCCGCTGACTTTTGCGTTCGAGGTGGATCTCCTGAGAAAAACTTTTGCGGTCAAAGGGGGTTAATATCCAGCTCCCCATCACACTGCCTCTCCCCAGTCTCCTACCTCAGTCCTTGCATTATGTACATATTGTGTTGTACAGACTCCTCTTGCTGGTTCAAGTGGCCTAATTCCCATCTAGCATACATGTGGCAATGGTTTAGTTTATATCTCATTTTACTGTATGAAGATATGACTAAAATTAATGCCTTGTGAAGAGGGTCAAAGTAGTGGTTTGGTCCAATTTTTCTAATTTATAATTTTACCCACATGTGTAAGTATTTGCATCTGTCAAATTAGCATCTAATAAGTTTTTTGGTACCTATAACTTGTTAGATACAAAATACGACTGTATTCTGGCAATAAAACTAAGTAATACTACATACACTAGATCTCTTTCAGTACTGGCACTTGGAAGAATCAGAATTTTCTGCCTGTTAACTTGGAGCAAACTTCTCAAAATGTTTTTTCTTTTTTTTCTTCAGATTGGAGTGTGGTATATGTATTTGTGATAATCTGCATGATGGTGGTGACGATAGGGCTCATTGTGTGGGGCTTGGCAGTGCTGGTCAGCCGAAGGTTTGTGGATAACACCCGGCCACGACGCAAGCCTCCCCGCTATTCACTACTCAGTTCCCATGAAGAAAATACAAAATGTAAGTGCCCATGTTTACTCTTCCCATTTTAAGTTTCAGAATGACCATGACACCAATATGAGGCGTTTAGAGACAGAGGGGCATAACCGCCAAAATAAAGTTTTGAGATAAACGCGCTCAGAGTTTTGCAATTTTCATTTTTTCGCATTATTGTAAGAAATGACACAGTATTAAGTATTACACATCGTCATAATATTTCTGTACCCGTACAATGGTTTGAGAACCGAAAAAAAACACTAAGTCAATTTTCAAATGCCAAAATAAACATTGAAAAATTAGGCACATTGTGAAAGTATAATACTTTTTAGAAATAAACATACAAATACATGATAAAATGGTTGCTTTAAGATAAAAATAAGATTATGTAATCCCCTTTTGCAGATTTTAATCACTAATTTTTAATTATTAATTTAAAAAAAATAATAATTTGGAAAACCTTGACACTGATAGTATTATTGGGGCAATCAATGTTATTTTTATGTTGCTAATGTTTATTTTATAATGTTAATTAAGTATTAGCACCATGACCTTAGTGCTGTAAATATTAATTAATTAAAAAAAATCATTAATAGTGTATTAATTAATTAGTTACCGTAAGTATTTTCATGTTGTGGCGACGTATTCCTTGCCAGAGTCTTGCTTGGTCTTCCTCTGTACAGCTTTCCATGTCTCCACGTACTTCTGCTTCTTACAGGAAGGCCCTGGCACATTAGTGTCACTTTCACTGTCAAAGGAACTCATGTTTATCCACTACAATACACCAAAAATTGGTATAATCCAGGAGCGTATAATAAACATGTCTCTAAAGCGCAAAAAAGAAGGACTTTAATGGCGCAGAGCTGCATGCTGTGCATTCATTGGCGGAGCTGGTGGGTGGGCTGGGCGAGCAGCGCGTGGATTGGCTGCCTGCCTCTGCCACGGAGGTCCCTCTGACTCCCAGAATACAGAGTTGGTCTGTCTGAAACTCCCCAAAAAGCAAGCGATGTTCGACCCTCTGTATAGCTGGTAGAAGGGTGGATGTCATTTACAACTTGTGGGAACATCGAGAGGAGGGTTACGCCATTCATGATCCGTGCTTAACTCCAAATTGGCAAAAGTGGCGGGGATGCCCCTCTGTCTCTGAACTCCTCATATGTATAACCAAAATTCAGTCTCACACTTAAAACTAGGATTAAGGACTTTTGTATTGCTTCATTTGTGTCTGTGTGACTATGACTGCTTTGATTGTCCATTCCCTAATACCTGTTAGAGGAACACCATTCTAAACTTGTAAATGTGGCCATGGGAGCATCTGTACGTTACATTCACATGTACGATTCATCCCCAACTTACCCAACCCTTTTTTGTTATAAGTCATTTTTCTTCCTGGTAGTGAATTTTTAAAAGAATATGAATTAGGCTTTCAATGAAGGAAGTGTCATATGTTGGACTGATTTATCAGGAAGGCATTTATGATATATAATGTAAAAATTCTAATAATTGTTATTTCAGCTTGAAATTTTTTCCCTACTTTCCATTTGACTGCTTTATAACTAATCAACATATTTGTTTGCTCTGTATCCCATAGTGCAGCCCCGCCCCCCAGGGAGCCTCCTGGATTCAGCCTCTGAGAGCAACAGTGATGTGGAATTCCATTTTGACCCTCGCATGTCGAAACACAAGTGTGATAAGCCAAGGAATGGCTACCATAAGCTGCCAAGGATCCGCACATAGTTTGTGTTGCAATTGAGTGGTTGTGAGTGGTGAGGAGGTAATATATAGTATAGGAGGAGACTATTTATATTGATGTAGAATTTACTGAATATAATTGCCACTACACTGAACAATGTGTGAGGCTTAATATCATTTTGTCAAGTATATACAGTCATCCCTTAATATATTTGAGGTTTTAACTTTTGCGGATTTGAGTGTTGGTGAAAATATCCGCAAACTATTTGGATTTTCGCAGGTAGCTTGTAAACAATAATTTTGGGTATTTGCAAGTTTTCTTTGGCCATTTCAGGGTCGGTCAGTATGTTCCTGCCATTCCGCTCATCCATCCCACACCATGCCACCAACATTCTGCCTCAGGCCAGGAACACAGTGAAGCAATGTTTTATGGATTCACACACACACACACACACACACACACACACATTCTCTCTCTCTCTCTCTCTCTCTAAATACAGTACCCTCCCGAGTTTCGCGCTTGCCTCGTTCCGAAGGTGTAGCACTAAACTCAAGGATCGCGAAACTTGGGGTATTGAAAGCAATGAAAAAGCACTTTTTGGTTCTGACATTATATATATATATATATATATATATATATATATATATATATATATATATATATATATATATATATATATATATATATATATATATATATATATATATATATATATATATAGGTAAATAAATCGCTTCTCCTGGTCCTTTGGAGCAGACGACCAACGAGCGGCTGGGATGTGTTATTTACTCCACAGCGGCATGTCGGCGTGTGTGCGTGTGTGTATTTACCTATTTGTTGTCTACAGGGCCCGAGCTAAGCTATAATAGTCCCGTCTCCATATCTACATTCATCCAGCCTTTCCTTCATTTGATGGACACTGCTCGCCTTCACCACTTATTTACTTTTTTTTTTCTGTGTGTGTGTGTGTGTGTGTGTGTGTGTGTGTGTGTGTATTTACCTACTTGTATTTACTTGGTTGTGGTATACAGGAGAGGAGCTTCCCTTGTGCTGTTCCGTCTCTGTTTCTACCGTAATACAACTTGGCCTTAAGTTCATGAATCATCTTTTCCAGGCCGTTCCAGGCCTTCACTACTCTTTGTGGAAAGCTGTTATTTACGTCTCTTCTACAGGCTTCCTTTTTCATCTTCCTTCCTTCCATGACTTCTTGTTTCTCTTGTATCCCATATTATTAGATCTTCCTTGACCACAGTTAAAGTATGAGGGGAAAACCACATTGATTTGTTATGTCCACAAGCAAGAATGACATTATATAAATATTCAATGCACTCTATTGGTCCTACCTGTTGGAACAATTTACCAATGATTTGAAACTATTAATAATCTTAGTACATTTAAAAGTAAACTAGACTTCCTTTTCAATCAAGAAAATCAAAATGAAAACAACAGGGAATAATATGAATGTCTTTCATACCATTTGTATTTTCAGTTGCACAATTAATGTTTGATTGTATTAATTAATTTGGGTAATGTTATGGCAGTTAAAACATTGATTTGTAAATAAACTATTGCCGCCCTTCATATGTATGCTTACAATATTTGGTACACTGTTTCTGTCCGCCAGAGAGCTTTTGCTCGCCGGAATAATACCAAAAAGCATATTTGTAAATAATTATATAAATTATGTACACTTCTAAAAGTATGCCAATAAACTTATGAATCTTATGAAACTTTCTCCATACCACTCAGCACCGTGCATACTGCAATCAGATCTCCTCTCTCCCTCCTCTGTTCCAGTGTCGGTAGGTTCAGCGGCTTCAATCTCTCTTCATATGTAACATCTCTTAGTCCTGGAACCAGCTTTGTTGCTGCCCTCTGAAGCCTCTCTACTTTCCTCATATTTGACTTTGTACTCTGACAAAACTACCGCTGCGTATTCTAACCTTGGATGTATCATGGTTACAATCAGTTTCTTCATCATTTCCTCATCAAGATAGTGAAAAGGAACTTTTGTTTCTCACCGGTTGTATGTCTCACCTACAATTCTATTTATGTGTTTTTCTGGCAACATATTATTCAATACAGTTACTCCTTGGTACGTTTCCAATGATGTTTTCTTAATGCTTTTATTTCCCAATGTTTAATTACTTGTCCAGGCTCTAGGGGTGATTCGTGTAGGCTACATCTCTCTTTTAGAGAAATACTATCCATTTTTACTGAATATGTCAAAATATTCCAAAAAAGTTTGGGTACCACTGTCAAAGCTGGTAAGTTTGATAATTATAGGATGTGAAAGGATATTTTTGCTCGTGAGAAATATTTAATAGTGCATTCCCGTTTTTCATCCATATTTCATCAGATCATACATAAAAAAACACCATGTCACACTTTATAATAGCAATGACGTACAAGAGCAGAAAACAATACCATTTGTGACGATTTTAAGGACTATGTGGGAATCTGACACCATATCTGTGGGATTTTCATGCTATTTCTAAAAATGCACAACACTTTGAATAGTGTCACCTCGTCAAATATGCATCTAGATCAATGAAACTTGGTACAAGACTTCCCACATGTTCCCTTTTGAGCAAGCAATATTAACATGACAGCTACTGCAGGTTAAATATTTTATTCAAATATTTTTATAAAAAAAAAAGTCTGGTATCCTAGAATATTACCACTTGTTGACAGAATCCTCTGCAGTGCAAAAACTTCATGGCAGTTTGCAGTAAGTTTTTTGTATTGCGTGTGTGTGATATGTAGCAAGAAAATATAAAGAAATCACAAGTCAAGTGGGTTTTCTTTCAGCGTAAGGGTTGGGACAGGTATTATGGATCTACCTTATATTTAATGCACATTTGCATAATGTGTACAATGCCATGCAGACTTATCACACAATTATGAAAGCTGATTTTGGTTATCTGTACAAACATGTATGAAACAAATTATTTTTAGGTGCCTAGTGATGCCCCGGCGAATATTCAAGCAGAATGAAGACGTGTAAGGCCGGGTTATATAGGACCTTGAAACACTGGGGGCTTAGCCCAGCCCAAAATGCTGGGTGGTTGGAGGCGAGAGAAGCGCGGAGATTTTAGGGTAATTCTGAGGCCTCTCTGACATACATTAGGGCCAATTTATGTGTTATTGTATTCAGCAGTAACACTGAAAATATGGCAAGTGTCAAAATAAAACTTTCAAGGTCATTATCAAATTATGGCAAAGCATAGGCACGTTTAAGCGCTTAAGACTGATGTATCATACATATAAATGTACTGTACAGACAACTTCAAATTAAAATTTATTCTTTCTGGTACGTTTACCGTAGAGAACAAGGCACTAAAAACTGATGAAAAGCAATTGGCCGTTTTTACAATGTAGCCTACTATAATAAAATAAGGAACATCTGAGTAAGTGAGCAATCAGTAACTACCATTTTTCATAAATTCATCTATTTTTTTTTATTAAATGCATTCTGTTACCAAGGAGATTGAAAACTACAATTCAGCATTCTTACTTAACATTCTTGTTTTTTGCCCGGAAAAAAATTGTCCGTGACTGGAAATTAGACCACCAACACGTTCAATATTTCCCCCCCTTTTTTTTTGTTCCCTGTAATTAGGCCTGGGCTTTAGGGGCCCCGAATGTTTTATGAATAGCCTCGGGTCTTTTTTTTTTCAAGCATAGCCCCAGCCAGGCCAATACAATATGTTAATTCTTCTAAAGCTGCTATAGTAATAGAAATTAGATTTCATAGATCTCATCCCGTCCGATTCACGTATTCACGGCCACTCGCCAGTCGGCCATCAGTCAGCGGGTGTAGGGACGCCTCCGCCGCCGCCACAGACACGGGTAACAGCCAGCGAGCAGCGACGGAGGCACGGGCTCTCTGGGCAGGCGCCCAGCAGACACCCGTAGCGGTACTCGTGCGAGCAGCCGACTGGTCGACTTGACCGCGGAGGGGTGGGCCAAAGTGAGGATGACCCCACGGGTCCACCTCGCCTCCGTAGAAGGGCCATCCGGCTGCTCGCCCGAGGAGTGCTGGCGTTCCACTGCAGCGGGGTGGTGGTGGTGAAGGATTTACCCCCTAAAAATGGGGAAGGTATACCCAAGGTTATATAGAGAGGTGGTTACATGTGGCGCGGAAGGAAACTGACTAGTTGGCATCTTCTCTCGGCGGTCGAAGCTCCGCCCCCTCGCTTACCTAAGCCACGCACAATGTTTAACGAGTTACGCGAGATTGAACTCCGTTGATATAAAAAAAAAAAAAAGTTAAAAGCATAACAGTAAAAGGAGCTTTTAATACGTCTTTAACCCTATATTAAATAAACTTGCAGCCTGCAGGAACTGATGACATGGCAGGAGTTAATCTAAATTTATAAAATGTAGTATAGTAGGCTGCATGAGATGAAACCTGACAGACCACATTATTTATTATCGTGATATGATTACCTAGGCTATGACAACGGGATAAACAATACGTCTATTATAAGGCTGAAGGCTGAAAGTTTATTTTTTATTCTTTTTATTTTTTGGTGAGTAGAGCAAAAAAATAAATCGATCGTTCCGTTGCCGCTGGAGTGTGAACAGTTATTTTTCTTCAGACTTAAGTTGTGGCTACCATTAATATTAAGATTATTTACAAAATTAATTGCTTGATCTTCCAATTGAAAAAAAAGGGGCATTATACTGAATGTGTTGGCGGTCTAATTTCCAGACACGGACAATTTTTTTTCCGGGCAAAAAACAAGAGTTAAGTGAAAGAGTACTGAGCTGCTTATATCCATAGCCTCAGACTCAGGCCTTGCTCGCTACTACCAATTAACTAACAAGCTCTCTCGCTCACACGTGTGCGCGGGCCGGAATACTCACCTGGCTGGCGCCTGGCACCACTGCCTGACTGATGGCCCACTGGCGAGTGGCCGTGAATACGTGATAGGAACGTGAACCAAACGGGAACAAACCGTATGATCTCCGTATGAGATCTATGAAATATAATTTCTATTATTAACAGCTTAACAAGAATTAAGGAGCAGATATAAGGGTATTTGTGAGTGAATTTCATACACGAAACCTTTGGTACATGAATGAGTGTTGGAAGGGAGTAAGACGCTGAGGAGGACACAGGAGGTGACGATACCTGTAAAGATATTTATGAAGCCGTTCATTATTATAATTATTGTTTCTGTGTATTTCCAGGTGTAGACGATTAACGCTGGGCATTTTAGAAATAACAGGTATTCAAAATAATTAGTAAACTCCCAACTCCCAAACTGTCCGTCATTTTCAGAATTCTAATTCGGCAAGGTCGGTTTCCTATCTGTTGGTGTATTGCTAATGTTACTCTTATCCCGAAGAAATTTGCTTCAGTTTTACCAGAAGAATACAGACCCATCTCTTTTACTCCTATTCTGTTAAAAGTATTTGAGCGTTTGTTGGGGAAACGACTCACTAAATATTTCAGTGACTTTAATCTTCTACCACCTAACCAGTTTGGTTTTAGGAATGGCTTGGGAACTTGTGATGCCCTTTTAGTGTTGATACTTGACCTTCAATCTTCTCTCGATGGTCTCGGCTTATTTCTTTGGATTTTAGTTCAGCCTTTGATATAGTGAATCACGAGGTATTGTTGTTTAAAGTGGAAAATTCTAGTGTAAGAGTGCATGTCATCGATGTGATCTCTGAGTTTTTAACTGACAGGAAAAAACGCGTTATTGTTGATGGTTCTTTTAGTGATTTTACCTCGGTGAAGTCCGGTGTTCTTCAAGGCAGTGTCTTGGGGCCTTTGTTGTTTATCTTATTTACTAGTGATATGTGAGGTAGCATATCCTCTAAAATGTTGGCATATGCTGATGACACATCACTTTATATTACCATCTCCTTCCCCCAACACAGAGTATCAGCAGCCAATGTTTTGGAAGAGGATGTCTCCAGAATTCATTCTTGGTGTACTCAGTGGGGGATGAAGTTGAATCCTTTGAAATCACAGGATCTCATTACTTGCAAATCCAGGTCTCTTCTTCCTAGCCACCCTGATATTGTTTTTAACAATTCTGTAATTAAGAATTATTGTAAGTCTTTATAACTATTGGGGGTGACGTTAGACTCTAAAATAACATTTGAGTCTCACTTGCGGTCTGTTGCTTCGTCAATCTCTCAGAAAATTTGTCTCCTTCGCAAGTGCAAAAAGATATTTTCTGACGACAGCGTTGTATTAAATTCCTTTTATTCATTTTTTATTGGCACATTTTGAGTACTGCTCCCCTGTTTTCCTCTCTGCTGCAGACTCCCATATGAGGCTCTTGTACCGGTCATTTAATCAGATCAAGTTTTTGCTACCTAATCTAGATATTAATCTTGAACATTGCCGCATTAATGGCTCTCTTACTCTGTTGTATAAGATCTTTAACAATCATAACCATCCTTTACATTCTAAACTTCCTTCGTCTTTTCTTCAGTCTCATTTCACTAGGTTTGCTTCAAATCTCAATGATTTAGCGTTTTCAGCCGTTCGTTTTAATACTTCCCAATTTTCTAGAAGCTTTGTTCCCAGTATAACTAAATTGTGGAACCAGTTTCCAAATGATGTTGTTAAAGCTGAAAACATGCAGTTATTTAAGAACACAGTTAATAGTCTTTTACTAAGGTGACTTGCTCTTTCCTAAGGCCAATGCTCCCCCCTCTGGGACCCTTACTGGGTATATAGTTCCACGAACTCTCCAGAGAGGCTGACATTCTTGGCCTATAATAATAATAATAATAATAATAATAATAATAATAATAATAATAATAATAATAATAATAATAATAATAATGATACTACTACTACTACTACTACTACTACTACTACTACTACTACTACTACTACTACCAATAATAATAATAATAATAATAATAATAATAATAATAATAATAATAATAATAATAATAATATCTTCAAGATTTGGGGGTGCTTGTACATGGTAGAGATATGAGCAAGGTAGTCACTCAAAGAAATGATTCTAATGAGCTTTTTTAGCAGTTTTGAGGCGAATGAGGTGAATAGAGTAAGCTTTGGTTCACATTGCGTTGTAGTAGTATAAATGAGGACAAAATATGGGCGTAATAAAAACATTTTATTATTTTGATTGGGACTAGGCTTCTGGTTTGATGAAGTAGTGCTTCAATCAATTGATCAAGCGATGGTGGCATACGCCGGGGGGTGCGTCGCATTGCCCACTCTTCGACATCAAACCCGGGGGTATCCTCGTTGATATTGGAGGCCCCCTTCTCATCCCAAGTATCTCCTGGCAGAATACATCGACTTATTGCTCAAGCCACGAACTCTGTGGGTATCCCCATTGCCTCCTCCACTCAGGATTGTTTCATACAGAAACAGCCTGATGAGCAAGGTCAACTTCTGGGTAGCGTGCCACACGAACGTAGAGTCGGAGTTGGTGTTGACGGACCATGCGGGAAATATATATCAGTCTCATGGAGCAGTCGCCGGTTTAACACAAAATCATTACAGCAAAATCCCATGATTCTGCATTGACACTGATTACCAAAGGCATCAATCCGTCTTTCCAAGTCCATGTCTCACAGCCATAGAGTAAAACAGGGAGCTCAAGCGGCTTGAAGATCCGAATCTTTGTCCTTCTACACAGATATTGACAACGCCATGTACTCGTGCTGAGGGAGTCCATAACATTGTGGGCCAAACCAATCCGCCGTAAGATTTCCTGGCGAGACCCACCGTTCTGAACTACGCAACCAATGTATGCGAAATTTTCCCAGATCTCAATGTATACACACGCATGAGCACTAAGGGGGGCAGTGGCTGAGTGGATAGCATGCCGGCTCCACGTCCAGGAGGACGGGTTCGCGTCACGCCCGCCGCCACAAACTGGGATTTTTCAGTCACTATCAAGTGGCCCAAGACTATCCACATGCTGTCCTGAAGACCACCTATCAACCCGGACTCTAGATTCTCTCTCTAAAAAATTAATCAAAAGGCGTCCTCTATTTAAAACACTGATCAGCTCTAGATCACTGGCCCGGATCTGAATCTGATCTGGATCCACTCTGGGTAAATAGAAGGCAGAGCGACAGATCAAAACAACACACACACACACACACACACACACACACACCGCTCCGGTAGCTCAATCGGTTAGAGCTCCGCGCTGCAAGGCTTCACGGTCAAACAGGCGGCGGTTCGAGCCCCGCTCAGGCCGGATTCTTTCCGTTCACAAGGAGTGGTTACTGTCCCCCCTTGAGCAAGGGGGATGGGGGGGAGGTGTGAGGTCCTGGCAGTACCCAGAGATCGACGATAATGGCACTTGCTCACGTCGGTGTGGCCTGTATATCTCCCACAATTATGTTGTAATACTTCTATTTTACATCTTTACTGCCTATAAAACCATTTGTGCAACATCATCTTATCTTGTTATATGCTCCTCACTCATTGTGGGAGGCGCTCTTGGGTTTTATACTCGGAATAAAGTCGGAGGAGATAATGAGTGTAACCGCGTGAGAGCTGGACGCGGGTGTCGTCTGCTACAACCCATCTCGGCCTCTGGATCAGGAAGATCCGGATCCGGATCACCCAGATCATGAGAATCCAGATCTCAGTGGTAAACAGAACACGGGTTCTCCAGCCAGATCAGTGATCTAAAACGGATCCTTGTAAATAGAAGCAAGACGGCGCCAATATAAACATATCGGTCTGGGGCCGACCATCAGACCCCACCAAGATAGCCTTCCGCGCCATGGACCGAAGCGTAAAATAAATAAATAACTAAATAAAAAAAAAAGGGGCAGGTAAGGATCAGATTGTTTAGTCAGCAGAGTTTCCCCGTGGATGAGCCGTTCTACCCGGTGATGACTCATTGATGAGTCAGTTTGGGGAAGTACTGGCTTGTGTCAAAACTTTCCTAAAGGGATCCGCTTAGTGGATTCAGGTTACATAGAGAACCAAGTTTTGTTGGGAAAGGTTAAAAAGTGTATGGACACACACATACACACACACACGGCCCGGTAGCTCAGTGGATAGAGCGTCTGCCTCACAACCAGAAGGACCGGGGTTCGATTCCCCGAGAGAGACCCGCAGCAGACCAAAAGGGTGAATTACACACACACATATATATATATATATATATATATATATATATATATATATACACACACACTACTAGTACCACTACTGCTTCCAATACTACACTACGACAACCGTCTTAAACTTGATTGAAAAGAGAAAGGTTGCATATTCTGGGTGGACGATACATAGTTTAGACGTTTCATGACTGCCACCGCCTGGACCGCACGCCAAGCGGAGGCTCATTATACGATAATAGAAATGCGACTGGCTGGAAAGTAACCGATTCTCCCTAGACTGGAAGCTGTTGAATACATCCAAGCCAATGCTTACATATGTACGCTTCGTTTATAACTCCCGGAGGTGGGAGTGACCCTGCCAGTAGGATGATAGGGAAAGTTTACGGCGTAGTAGGTACTACGATAGGTCAGATTATATTTCTGCAAAGGAATAAACCTATATAGGCGACTCACCTCCGAGGTGATTACGTTTAAGTTAGGTTAAGAGAAGCCCAAGGAGAGAATGAATAATCTTGGTATTCCTATTCCCAAGCCATGCAGGCAACCATACCTCCGAACCTTGAGCATCTGTGGAGTGCAACACGGTTGTACTTCATGAAACGGCTAAACTATATGTGTCATTTCCACGCCATGAATCCACTGCAGTACGACATGTTCTCCCGGAGCGGCCCGGCCTCTGCCAGGCCCAGGTGTCTAACACAAAAGGTAGGTTACTTGGTGAGTGGGAGAGATTGAACGTGTGCTGTTGGAGTCTCCTGCGTGTCTTCCTGCGAACACTGTCGACTCCAAAAGAGCACTGGTTAGTTAAATATTACTACTTGCTCGTCATTTCTTTTTGGTAAAGTATCCATGAGCAAGAGAAAACAGTCGTATTGTGGGTTCATATGGGAGGTAATTACATTTTTTATGTGTATAGTTGCGTCCACCGATACGTTGTGAAGAATAAAACGTGTTGAGCGACCTCCACAAAAAGCAGGTAGCTACTGTGAGACGCCCACAAGAAAAGGATCAAAGTCTTATACGTCCTGATGCTTGAGAAGGCTGCTCAATGTTGCATTTAACAGGCATCAGTTTTGTAGCAAATAAACGCACAGGCGTGTCGTTTGTGAGTAGCCATTGATCTTGATGATTTGCGATGCTAATATTCGCAAAAAGCGTCTTATGAACAATTTGAAGCACGTTTAACACACACACACACACACACACACACACGTGTGCCTGGGTGCATCCGTGTTTGTATCATCCAAGAAGTAGGTTCGTCTCTGCAAACGACGATTTTGTGGTATATGAGTACTTTGTGTACGTATAAGACATTACCGTATTGCTTTCCCATTATAGACAAATCGTTCCTGAGATATTAATATCTTCAAATAAGGCCTTGGGGGATATATCGAGGGATTTATTTATGTTTATCTCATTGCCAGCGGGGCATAGGTCAGATAGAGTGAGTTATATTTAGACAAGTTAGGTTAGGTCGGGTTTATTATTGGTCTATCTTTGATAGCACGAGAACAAGCGTGATTAAACCAAGGCTTTTTAGCATGAGGAGAAAGAACGTGGAATGCATGCCTCCATTCCAGAGACAATCACTTCTGAGATGCGCTGGGCACACATAGAGGGTTCTCTCTCCTGGAAGCAGTAATCATTCCAGGGGAAATCGGAAAAGTACATCCTCAGGTCGTCCCACCGAGGTGAAGCAAAATGCCAGAAGCATCGCCCCCTCGGTGGGTCCAGAGGATGTACAGGAGCGATAGGACAGGAAACATAAATAAGGTTATGATCGGAGGAGCCCAACGGAGAGAACAGTTTGGCAGAGTAAGCAGAAGGATTAGAGGTAAGGAAGAGGTCTAGAATGTTGGGCCTGTCTCCAAGACGGTCGGGAATACGTGTAGGGTGCTGAACCAACTGCTCTAGGTCGTTGAGGAGAGCAAAGTTGTAGGCTTGTTCACCAGGCTGGTCAGTGAAAGAGGATGAAAGCCAAAGCTGGTGGTGAACATTGAAATCTCCCAAGATGGAGATTTCAGCAAAGGGAGAGTGAGTCAAGATATGCTCCAATTTAGAATTCAAATAGTCAAAGAATTTTACATAGTAGAGTTAGGTGAGAGATAAACAGCACAGATGTGCCATACATTAATAAACCTATTATTATTATTATTATTATTATTATTATTATTATTATTATTATTATTATTATTATTATTATTACTGTGGAGCTTTACTGTAGCGTTTAGCACTCTGCTATTAACATGAGGTTCTGGGCTCAATTAGAAAGCGGAGTGGACACTGACGTGCAGTTTCCGTGTCTTCCCAGTAGTAAATGGGTACTGGGTATCAGTCGGGGGATGTGTCATAGTTCACGAGTATGTGAGGGTGTGACTCGGTGATTCGTAGTGCAATGGTTAGCACGCTCGCCCCACAGCCGAGTGATCCTTGATTCGATTTCCTTTTTCCCCTGTGCACTGAGCAGTGGGTAACAGGTTTTAGTCGAAGATTGCGTTCCGCCTGTCCGGGGTATTCCAGTACCGCCAAAGTCCTTCAGACCTGACACATGAGCCTATTGCCCAGTCCAGGAAGGTTCAAGAGGGTTAAATGCACCACTGCACGGTGTCATTATGACTTCACTTAGGGCAGTAAAGACACTGTGCTGCTTAGGTGGAAATGATTATGGTGCCACGGAGATGTGTGGTAATTAGCCTCTGAGGCACCTGTGAACGGCACAAGTGTGTGTTTGTGTGTGTGTGTGTGTGAGAGAGAGAGAGAGAGAGAGAGAGAGAGAGAGAGAGAGAGAGAGAGAGAGAGCTCTTACGCCTATTCACTCATTTACGTGTTATTGACCTTATGGTACAAATATCCTTTGATTTCCATTTTGAGTGGTGTATAACATGAGTTGCCTGATGGGTATAGGAGAAGTCGAGTGTGAAAGGAGGAAAGTGAAAGCGGAAAAAAAAACATTTTTGTGTGTTGTTTGATGCGTGCTGTGATCTCAAACGTTTGCGGGTATAGTTGCGTAATAAAGTTAACCCCCTTGGGGCTAATACGTTGTAACCTATCAGTGTTTCTGTGTGTATCGGGTCCCACACCTTATAACTGGACTCCAGGGTTCTTTTATTTGAGTGCTATACAGTTTTGTTTGTGAGAAATCCTGTGATCCAGGAAAGAAATGGTAAGGAAATAAAGTATTTTGTACGAGACTTTATAGGATGCTTTGGAAAAATCTAAAATAATACCGTCAACTTGTTGTGTGCCTCCTCTGTCGACTTGTCATCATATGTCATGAAATGGGAAGATAAGAAGAGATTCACATGAGCTGTGTCAGTAAGTCAGTGAGTCAGTAAGGAGAATATTTGCATAATGGTTTCATGTTAATGTAATAACTGTGTTCGAAAATTTTGGATGTAATCGATGTGAATGAGACGGAGCGGTTTAAGTGACTGAGTCACGCCGATCTAATATATCGATTAATATTTGCCGATATCTAAGCAGAGCGTAATAAATAGGATGAAAGGGAATAGTTGTAAACGATCTGGATTATTAGGGGCAAGGATGAAGACGGGGATGTCATATTTGTCAGTGGATCTGATGATGTCAACACCTTTTAGTAATCTGTCATCATGTCAAGGGGTGGGATGGGAGGAAGGGGCTGTTTGGCATGTTTGGTATTTGATTGTATTTTTGTGGATATAGTGAATGGAACTGTGAGTATTATTTTTTTTTCAACGTTTTCGCCTTTGGGGCCGGTAGGCTTGTTTGGAGGGGCCTGATGGTATGGCCCAGCCCGTTGTGGCGCAGGCCAGTGTTTATAGTGGCGCCATCTTGCATTGGCTCATGCTGCCCTCCCGGAGCTCATCTTTAATCCTAGAATCTAGAGTCAGGGATGATAGCATGTGGGTAGTCTTAAGCCACTCGGCGGCGGCTGAAAAATCCCAGCTTGGTGTCACCGGGCGGGGCGCGAACCCGCGTCGTCCTGAACGCGGCGCCGTCACGCAATCCACTCAGCCACCGCCTCCTTGTTGTTGTTGTTGTTGTTGTTGTTGTTGTTGTTGTTGTTGTTTGTTTTGGAGCAATAATCAATTTGCTGTTAACTTTCAGTGATATAATTGTTTTCATATTGTCTGCGGCACAATTAAATAAATAAATAAATAAATAAATATATATATATATATATATATATATATATATATCGATATATATATATATATAGATATATATATATATATATATAGAGAGAGAGAGAGAGAGAGAGAGAGAGAGAGAGAGAGAATTACATAGAATTACATAGAAAATCAGACCACACAGACCCCATGGTCCAGACTAGGTGGTCTGTCCTTAAACCTAAGTGATTTTACATTAATCAGATGGCTCCAAAACGTTGCTTTTCTACTCTAGTTAATATTAAGTTCAAGGAAGTGACGGTCGAGCTTGTTTTTAAAGGAGTCAATCGTGTTACTCTGGACCACTGATGGTGGGAGCTTATTCCATTCTCGCACTACAACGTTGGTGAAGAAAAATTTGGTGCAGTCTGAATTTACTTGTCTACATTTGAGTTTTATGCCATTGTTCCTCGTTCGCAAAGTGTCATCGATCATAAACTTATTTTTTATTTTTATTTTTTTATTTTTACGTTGTTGCCTATTGCGCCGGTAGGCATCTTCCCGGTGGGGCCTGATGGTCGGCCCAAGGCTTTTTCCAGGTGGGGCCTGATGGTCGGCCCAGCCCGTTCTGGCGCAGGCGAGTGTTTATAGTGGCGCCATCTTGCATTGGCTCATGCTGCCCCCCGGAACTCGTTCTTGATTCGCTTGGACGGCTTCCTCTAGAGTCCGGGTTGATGGGTGGTCTTCAGGACAGCATGTGGGTAGTTTTAAGCCACTCGGCGGTGACTGAAAAATCCGAGTGGTAGCGTGAGGATTCGAACCCGCGTCGTCCATCACGCGGCGAATGTGGGTCCAGTACGCTATCACTTCGGCCACCGCCTACCCTGCCTACCCTGTTCTATCTACATTCGTGAAACCATTAATTATTTTAAAACATTCGATCAGTTTTCCTCGGAGGCAACGTTTCTCAAGAGAGAGCATGTTAAGTGTGGAAAGCCTTTCTTCGTAGGATTTGTTGCGCAAGGAAGGGATCATTTTTGTTGCTCGACGCTGAACACCTAGTTTAGCAATGTCCTTAGCATGGTGGGGAGACCAAAACGGTACCGCATATTCCAAATGGGGTCTGACTAAACTATTGTAGAGCGGAAGTATTACATCTTTATTCTTGAATAAAAAGTTTCTTTTAATGAAGCCCAACATTCTGTTCGCTTTATTTGCTGCATCGATGCATTGATGTGAGAATTTGAGGTTTGACGCGATTTTGACCCCCAGGTCCTTAAAGCACTGAACGCTTGTGAGTTTAACGCCGCGCATTTCGTAATCGAACTTCTTATTTTTTGTTCCAACTTGAAGGACCTGGCACTTGTCTACGTTAATGGGCATCTCCCATTTATCCGACCAAGCTGAAATTTTGTGCAAATCCTCTTGGAGGCTTTGCCTGTCTTCGTCAGTGAGAACCGAGTTACCAATCTTTGTGTCGTCTGCAAATTTACTAATGCGATTATTGAGTCCAACATCCACATCGTTGATGTAAATAATGAAGAGCACTGGGCCAAGAACCGAGCCCTGAGGGACGCCACTAGTGACCGGCGCCCACTCTGAGTTAAATCCGTCAATCACAACTCTTTGTTGTCTGTTGCTCAACCAATTCGCGATCCACTGGTTTACTTGACCGTCAATGCCTATTTGCTTTAATTTATAAAGTAATTTATGATGTGGGACTTTATCAAACGCTTTCTGGAAATCAAGATAGACTACGTCCAATGATTTGGTTACGTCATAAACTGAGAAGAGATCGTTATAAAAGGTCAGTAGGTTTGACAGGCAGGATCTTTTGTTACGGAAGCCATGTTGTGAATCCCCAATTAATGAGTGGCTTTCGAGGTAACTCACAATTTTGTCTCTAATTATGCTCTCGAGTAGCTTACCTACAATTGAAGTTAGACTAATGGGTCGGTAGTTACCTGGTATTTTTTTGTCTCCTTTCTTAAAAATCGGTGTCACGTTAGCCTTTTTCCAATCCGAAGGGACGATGCCTTGTCGCAAGGACATATTGAATACGGTAGTGAGGGAGGAGAGTATTTCGCTCTTTGTTTCTTTAAGCAGTATAGGATATACTTTGTATGGTCCGGGACTTTTATTTGTTTTAAGTGAATGGAGAGCTTTAAGGACTTCATCGGTTGTTATTTCAAAATTAGGCAATGCATGCTCGAGATTTACAATAGTACTGGTGTTGGTGGTAGTGGGAGGAAGACTGTTAGTATTAAACACCGAGGAAAAGTAATTGTTTAATAGGTTTGCAATGTGTTGGCTGTCAGTCACTAGTGCACCGTCGCTGTTTGTTAAAGGTCCAATACCACTTTTGATCGCCTTTCTGTTGTTTATGTAACTGAAGAAAGATTTCAGATTATTTTTACAGTTGGCTGCAATATTTTCTTCATATCTACGCTTTGCCTGACATACTAGTCCATTTTTCAAACAGTAAAGGAGGGAGGTTGCCTGTGTCTGCAATTTGACGCTCATGTTGCCGCAAATTCTCTCGTCGTTTGGCGCGCACTGTTCATGTATAGTATGCATGTAAGTCAAATGAGGTATAATTGTCAGTTTCAGCGGAACAGTAAACCTGGTGGCGATGAAAAAATACGGAAATATATTATGTGACTCTTTGATATCCCATAAGAAAAAGGGTTTATGAAGCTCAAGATTCGATGACTAGTTCCACTGAGCACATGCAGTTATCCATATTATTATTTTTTTAATATTCTTCTAACCTTGCACACAGAGAAATATGTGTCTTTTCAGCTATGTTGGTGTAAAGCAGCTATTAATCACAATAACTGGTTCAAGTTAGCCCGATTGTTTGGTAGAAGGAAATCATATATCATGATGACAGGTTCAAAGGGCAGCGACAGAGGGGTCGAAAACAATGGTTCACCAGTATCGCCGGCAAATAAAAAGTAAACCGATTACCATCGCTAATGTCTCGTGTAGCATTGTTAACCTGTTGAGTGGCATGTGGTGGCATTTAATAATACGCTAGACATTATAATGAGAAGAGGACGATGCACACTCTCTCTCTCTCTCTCTCTCTCTCTCTCTCTCTCTCTCTCTCTCTCTCTCTCTCTCTCTCTCTCTCTCTCTCTCTCTCTCTCTCTCTCGTGTGTATATATATATATATATATATATATATATATATATATATATATATATATATATATATATATATATATATATATTCATCGAGGGATGAATTAGGATGTTTTGTGTAAGACTAAAGGAATGGATAGGAAAGAAAAGGTTAAGTTGGGTGCATACGCATATACATACATATACATATAGCTGCGCGTGGGCGCGGTGCACATATCTGTCGCATTGGTCCTTTGATTCCTTGGTAGGAAGAACCCTTTTGTACTGTACACTTGGCAGTGTGAAGTCCGGGATTGCCACAGTTCGTCTTCCCTGGGTTTTTCTCAGGTACCCTTCCCATCCGTCAATCACCCCGAAATGGAGGACGAGCAGAAGGGGCAGCTGCACGCCGAGTGCATGAGTTGGGATTCTAACCAGGGCCCGAATATTCGCAGCTTAGCACGCAAACCACTGCTCCACGAAGACTCATAATGCACATGAAAAGTCTTGGGAAATTAGTTGGGGAAAAGTCTGGATAGAGCTTGTAGCTCAAGTGATGAATCTTTGTGTGTGTGTGTGTGTGTGTGTGTGTGTGTGTACGTGTGCGTGCGTGCGTGCGAGCGCGTGCGCGTGCGTGCTAGCGTACGTGTGTGCATGCTTGCGTTCGTTCGTGCTTCTGTGTGTGTGTGTGTGTGTGTGTGTGTGTGTGTGTGTGTGTGTCCGCCTAACTTTATCACCTGTTTTCATTTGAATGTGTTGTGACAATAAGACGTTTCCGGAAGGCGACGGCTGAATTATTACACTGTTAGTTAATTTAGGTTGAGATAGGAAATGCTTGACGTCATTCAGGTGTCAGGAAGCCCTCTTGTTTGTGTGCTTGTTTGTATGTGTGTGTGTGTGTAATTCACAACTGCCTGATCACGTGCTGGACTCAACCTGCAGCAAGAATGTACCTTCCCCCGCCATTTCTAGTGTATATGTAGCCACGTCGTCACGCTACACTTCCAAGGCGCATAAGGTTCACGACAGTAAACTTTTGTTTTACATAGACTTCCGAGTATACAGTTTAGTCCATGTTTTCCCTGTGAGTTTTGAGCATCCGGCCTGTCCTTGGCTGCGACTGTCCGATACCGCTGGCCCCATTTCCGGTTTCCCCCTCCCCCTTTCTCCTCATAAACCCACTTTCCATTGCCGTGGTTCTGTTAAGTCTCACTTCCTTGACTGGCGCACTGAGGAGCCGAATTATCTCATCGCTTACTAGATTAAGAAAATACAGTACCCTCTCGAGTTTCGCGCTCGCTTCGTTCTGAAGGTATAGCACTAAACTCCAGGATCGCGAAACTCGAGGTATTGAAAACACTGAAAAGGCGCTTATCTGTTGCGAGCCGTGGACTTTTTATTTTTATTTTTATTTTTTTTACATGCAGGCCTGATGGACGGCCCCGAGCCTGTCATGGAACAGGCAACTGTTTATAGTGGCACCATTATAATTAGCTGATGCTGCCCCCCCCCCGGAGCATACTTTTTTTCCTCCTTCACTCCCTTGTTATCTCAAAATACGTACCTTGGAAAAAGGAAGAAAACAGGAAGAGAGAACGGGTCGTTTTAAAGCCACAGATGAAACCTTACGATTGACTGAGCTCTGAAAACACGCTTGTGATTCGCTGGGAGTGCGATGACGTCATCGCAGGCGCTCACCCAATCAGCGGCCTCACTGACTTAATGCGGTGTCACACTGGCCGTTTTCCTCTAACCGGGAGCGAGTTGGCGGTTGTCAGTAAGCTGGTGTCACACTGGGCCTTTTTCTTCCTACTGTGTTGGCGGCGGCTTGGGCAACCAGCAACTTTTCCGGGTGTGCGTCACACACATAAGGGGAAATGAGAAGGGTGTTGGGGGGAGGGGCAGAAGGGAGTGTCATGACACACACACACACACACACACACACACACACACACACACACACAGAAAGGGAAATGAGAAGGGTAGTGGGAGTGAGGGGTAGAAGGGAGAGTCAGGTCATGTCTTGACCGGAGTCGGGTCATATCCTGACCAAGTTTTGATCTGACTCTCCTATCTGCCCCTCCCTCCCCACACTATTCTCATTCCCCTTCTGTGTGTGTGTGTGTGTGTGTGTGTGTGTGTGTGTGTGTGTGTGTGTGTATGTGTGTGACAAGTCAGGACATGACCTGACCTGAGTCAGGTCATGTTTTGACCAAAGCCCTGATTTGACTATCCTTTCCTCCCCACATCCTTCTTATTTCACCTGTGTGTGTGAGAGACAGGTATGGACATGACCTGACCTGAGTCAGGTCATGTCCTGACCAAAGCCCTGACCTGACTCTCCTTTCTGACCCTCCCTCCCCACACCCTTCTCCTTTCTCCTTGTTTTCATCCTCTCTATCTCACCTTTCACGAGAGGGGCTCATAACCAGAGTGAATCACACCTCCTCTCGAGTCGGGGGCTCGCATGGTATTGAGGTTGCGCCGAGTTGAACCAAACGCGACAAGGAGGAGGCGGCGGGAGGTTCAAACACTGTTAACGTGTTAATAAGTCTCTCTCTCTCTCTCTCTCTCTCTCTCTCTCTCTCTCTCTCTCTCTCTCTCTTGCCATAGCCACAATGTTTGGAGGAAAACATCCAGTGTGATACTACCTTTAAAGGTAGCGTGCGTGACGCCGATGGTAAGTAGACGTGAGCCGTACATGTCAAAGCAGCGCGAAACTCAGGGTGATAATGCGCGAAAGTCGGGATGGTAAGAATTTAGGACTAACCGTGAAACTCGAGGATCGCGAAACTCGGATAGCACAAAACTCGAGAGGGTACTGTACCTCTTTACCCACCACCATCATGACAAACATCTACAAGCAAAACAAAATAAAGAAGTTCTGGAATATTACTTATCTCCCACAGGCAATTCTCTTGTATCCATCTCCAAGGCAGACTGTACCCCACCATACACACGTGCGCTCGCACACAAGCACGCACGCACACATGCACTCACGCACGCACGCGCGCACGCACACATGCACTCACGCACGCACGCGCGCACGAACACACGCACGCACTCATGCGCACCTGTACGTAAGCACTAACGAACACACATGCCCGAAGTTTACGCGCGCGCGCGTGCACATGCACGCATACACACATACACACACACGCACACATACACACACATATATATATATATATATATATATATATATATATATATATATATATATATATATATATATATTATATATATATATATATATATATATATATATATATATATATATATATATATATATATATATGCGCACACACACAGTCCAAAATCAGTCCAAAATCAGAGGTCAATTTCGGGAGGAGAGGTGTCCTGATACCCTGCTCTTGAAAGAGTTCAAGTCGTAGGCAGGAGGAAATACAGATGAAGGAAGATTGTTCCAGAGTTTACCAGCGTGAGGGATGAAAGAGTGAAGATGCTGGTTGACTCTTGCATAAGGGGTTTAGACAGTATAGGGATGAGCATGAATAGAACGTCGTGTGCAGCGAGGCCGCGGGAGGAGGGGCGGCATGCAGTCGGCAAGTTCAGAAGAGCAGTCAGCATGAAAATATCGATAGAAGATGGAAAGAGAGGCAACATGACGCCGGAATTTGAGAGGTAGAAGACTATCAGTATGAGGAGGAGAGCTGATGAGACGAAGAGCCTTTGACTCCACTCTGTCAAGGAGAGCTGTGTGAGTGGACCACCCCCACACATGAAATGCATACTCCATACGAGGGCGGACAAGGCCCCTGTAAATGGACAGCAACTGTGCGGGGGAGAAGAACTGGCGGAGACGGTACAGAACGCCCAGCCTTGAGGAAGCTGATTTAGTAAGAGAAGAGATATGAAGTTTCCAGTCGAGATTTTGAGTTAAGGATAGACCGAGGATGTTTAGTGTTGAGGAAGGTGATAGCTGAGTGTTGTCAAAGAACAGGGGATAGTTGTTTGGAAGATTGTGTCGAGTGGATAGGTGGAGAAACTGTGTTTTGAGGCGTTGAAGGACACCAGGTTCCTCTTGTCCCAATCGGAAATAATAGTAAGGTCTGAGGCTAAGCGTTCTGTTGTCTCCAGCCTTGAGTCGTTAAGTTCCTGTAAAGTGGATCTTCTATCAAAAGAAGTTGAGTAATGCAAAGTGGAATCATCGGCGTAGGAATGGAGAGGACAATTCGTAAAAAAAAAAGCCCGCTACTTACTGCTCCTGAATAGAGGTCAAAGGAGTGGCGAAAAAGAGAGGTCAATTTTCGGAGGAGAGGTGTCCTGATACCCTCCTCGTGAAAGAGTTCAAGTCGTAGGCAGGAGGAAATACAGATGAAGGAAGATTGTTCCAGAGTTTACCAGCGTGAGAGATGAAAGAGTGAAGATTCTGGGTGACTCTTGCATAAAGGGTTTGGACAGTATAGGGATGAACATGAGTAGTAAGTCGTGTGCAGCGGGGCCGCGGGAGGGAGGGAGGCATGCAGTTAGCAAGTTCAGATGAGCAGTCAGCATGAAAATATCGATAGAAGATAGAAAGAGAGGCAACATGGTGGAGGAATTTAAGAGGTAAAAGACTATCAGTATGAGGAGGAGAGCTGATGAGACGAAGAGATTTTGACTCATTCTGTCAAGGAGAGCTGTGTGAGTGGAGCCCCCCCACTCATGAGATGCATATATATATAGATATATATATATATATATATATATATATATATATATATATATATATATATATATATATATATAAAACCCGCGAACCAAACCCAGTGTTAGTGCCAGAATTTAGAAGAGCAAATTACGAGGGGCTTCGAAGACATCTTGAAGGGGTAAACTGGGATAATTTAGGGATTCATGAGGGCCAGAACTGTGGGTTGGAGAGCCAGGAGAACCAGGTAGAAATGTCTTACAATAATTTAGTTAGAGTGATAGTAGAGGGGCAAGTACAGCATATACCCCAGCGAACACTTAGAAAAGAAAACAATGACCCTAAGTGGGTGACTCGCGGACTAAAACACGAGATAGGGTTAAAGAAGGGAATTTATCAGAAAATAAAGAATGGTGAAACATATCTTGGTGGCCGTTATGTCGAACTATGTAGATTAATGAAAAAAAAAGCAGGATAGCAAAAAGGAACTATGAGATCAAAGTAGCAAATGAGTCGAAAAGTAATCCTAAGGGCTTCTCTCAGATGTACAGAACAAAAACAAGGGAGAAAATTGGACCGCTGAAAACAAACACAGGCGACCTTGTAGAAAATTATGAAAATATGAGCACATTGTTGAACGACTACTTCCTGTCAGTATTGACACAAGAAGATCGAACGACTTTTCCGGAAAGAGTTCAGGTGTACGAAGGCGGGGATGGCGATAAATTGAGGGATATAATCATTACCAGGCAAGGAGTTCAGGATGAGATAGATAAGCTTAAGAAGAATAAATCGCCAGGTCCTGACGGGATATTTCCGAGGGTATTAAATGAATGTAGTGATGTACTCAGTGACCCACTAAGCGACATTTTTAAGATGTCAGTAAATACTGGTTATGTGCCCAACTTATGGAAAGTAGCTAATGTGACGCCGATTTTCAAAAAAGGGGGACAGGTCAGCTGCTTCAAACTACCGCCCTATTAGCTTAACATCGGTTATAGGCAAGATGCTGGATTCCATAATAGCCAGGAACATTCGGGAGCATTTAGAGAAACATAGCTGAATTCACGACTCGCAGCATCGGTTCACGAAAGGTAGGTCATGCCTCACCAATCTCTTGTTCTTCTACAATAAAGTATTTGAGGCGGTAGACAAAGATGAAAATTATGATGTAATCTATATTGATTTAAGTAAAGCGTTTGACAAAGTTCCTCACCAACGACTGTTGCTTAAATTACAGGCTCACGGAGTAGAGGGTAAAGTTTTGAACTGGGTCAAGGCGTGGCTTAGCAATAGGAAGCAAAGAGTGCAAATCAATGGTAAAAGATCTGACTAGGGATGTGTTACGAGTGGGGTCTAACAAGGTTCGGTATTAGGTCCACTTTTGTTTATTATTTATATCAATGACTTAGATACAGGAATTAGTAGTGATGTCAGTAAGTTTGCAGATGATACCAAGATCGGTAGAGTAATTGAGTCTGATCAGGACGCTAGTATTCTCCATGATGAACTAAACAGATTGTATGACTGGGCGGATAAATGGCAGATGGAGTTCACTGTAGGGAAGTGCAGTATTCCGAGTGTAGGTAGGAACAACCCCTCACATAAATATTGCTTAAATGACACTCCCATAAGTAGGTCTGGGTGCGAGAGGGATTTAGGGGTCTTAGTGAGCTCTGATTTCCGTCTAAGGGCACAATGCATTCAAGCTAAAAATCGAGCAAATAGGGTACTGGGATTTATTTCAAGGAGCGTAAGCAACAGAAGCGCCGAAGTCTTCCTCAAACTTTATTTAGCATTAGTTAGACCTCATCTTGACTATGCGGTTCAGTTCTGGTCACCTTGCTATAGAACGGATATCAAAATGTTAGAATCGGTGCAGAGGAGGATGACTAAGATGATTCAGGGGTTGAGAAACTTGCCATACGAGGAAAGACTCAAACAGTTAAACTTGCATTCTCTAGAAAGGCGAAGGGTGCGTGGAGACATGATCGAGGTTTATAAATGGATGAAGGGCTTTAATAAGGGGGATATTCATAAGGTTTTGTTGGAAAGAGAACCGGGTAGGACTCGAAGTAATGGGTTTAAACAGGATAAATTCAGATTCAACAGGGACATAGGCAAAAAATTGGTTTACTATCAGAGTGGTGGATGAGTGGAATAGGCTTAGCAGTCATGTGGTGAGTGCCAATACAATTGTCACATTCTAAAATAGACTAGATAAATTTATGGACAGCGATATTAGGTGGGGTTAGATACACGGGAGCCTAGGTCCAAAGGAACTGCCTTGTACAGGCCTACCGGCCTCTTGCAGACTCCTACGTTCTTATGTTCTTTTTTATATATATATATATATATATATATATATATATATATATATATATATATATATATATATATACACACACACACACACGTATACACACACACACACACACACACACACACACACACACACACACACACACACACACACACACACACACACACACACACACACACACACACACACACACACACACACACACACACACACACACACACACACACACACGGCTTGTAGGATCACACCGCGGTAGGCAGAGCTTTCTCTGTGTTGCTCCTCTGCAGCGCTGGTGAGACTTGCGTTGCCTTGCCGTTCACAGCCTTAGGGGCCGAACTCGACCCCAAGTCCTGGGAAGGAGGGAGGGAGAGAGGGACCCAGACCCAATATCTAGCCAAACCACATAACATAGTTATCGGTTCTGTGCGGAATTCTGGAATATGTATATTTTTCAATGTGTGTGTGTGTGTGTGTGTGTGTGTGTGTGTGTGTGTGTGTGTGTGTGTGTGTTGCGTACCTAGAATTTTCCCCGTCACCTTGATAAGTGTTCGTTTTAAGAGTGAAAGCCACCGCGCGACCGTCGCCGACAAAAGTAGGGAGTGTTACATAAGGTTGACTGACTATACGTTGGAAAGTTTCTCTTCTGCACCACTCATCCCATGATGCTCCTCGCGTGTACCTGCTCCACCTACCTGCCGTCCCCTCTGTCATCCCTCCCTCTATGAAAGATTCGTGCAGCATCATGCCCTCTCTCCTTTCCTTGTATTCCTTATTTTCATCCTCCCGGTCAGTGGTTAATGCCTCAGGCGACATAAATAAATCCGGAGCATGTGTGCCATCTGTCATTAATGACAGTCACAGAGACGTACGACATGGCAAGGCAATACTGAATAACCTGAAAAAACGATAATATCACACTGTCGTTGCACGAGAGGTGAGTGGTGGTAGAGCGGAAGTGAGGACGATGGAAATATGTACCTGTTGCTGGTGACTCGTGAGGACCGCTGTTGTGACTTCCCTCCTCCACTCCCCTCCCTCACAACATTCACCGCTCGAGGTCATATTGGCCGCTAACACACACACACACACACACACACACACACACACACACACGCACATTCTCTCTCTCTCTCTCTCTCTCTCTCTCTCTCTCTCTCTCTCTCTCTCTCTCTCTCTCTCTCTCTCTCTCTCTCTCTCTCTCTCTCTCATGGCGGTGGTAAAAGTTAAAGGTCCAGGGGTAAGTTGGACACCCAGAGTGGAAAGGTAAGAGGTGCCTGCTGTAGTAGGGACCATAGTTGGGTGAGAGTGGGGAAGAGAGGAACCTTGAGAGGAGAATGGGTTAAGGTGAAAATTACATAATTAAAAGAGAAGAGAGTGGATGAAATGAGTATAATGGAGGCGAAGGAGCGGAATCTTTTCAGTGACTCGAATTGACAATAGGAGGAAGGAAGTGCATGTATGTAGGACACAGTCAAGGTCACAGTCAGACTCAAACGCTTCTCTCTCCTCCTCTTCCTCCTCGTTAACTTTCCTCTACCTGCTTCGTTTCTCATATTTCCTCCTTCCCTAAGTTGAATTTCCTACACTGTTGCACACTCTGATATCAGTCATTAAGTCATGTATATGTGTGTGTGTATATATATATATATATATATATATATATATATATATATATATATATATATATATATATATATATATATATATATATATATATATATATGCAAGATGGCGCCACTATAAACACTCGCCTGCGCCAGAACAGGCTGGGCCGACCATCAGGCCCCACCTGGAAGAAGCCTTGGGCCGACCATCAGGCCCAGGGAAGATGCCTACCGGCGCAATAGGCAACAACGTAAAAAAAAAAAAAAAAAAAAAAATATATATATATATATATATATATATATATATATATATATATATATATATATATATATATATATATATATATATATTATGTACTTTTCTATAAGTCTCCATCCTTTCTCAAGGTCAATGCCTCTCAAGCTTCACAATGCTCTCACGCCTCTTTTATATTAATGCTTTCACCCACAAACGACATGCAGTGTGATCGTCAATATATGTTTTATTGTATGACGATAATGTCCTAGTTCTTCAGGTTGTTTCGCCAGATTTTCCCCATGTTGGCCTAGCTTTCTTTTTCTTTCCCTCTTGCTCACCTTGACTCTGTTACAACTTTATGGGCATGCAGGAATAGTCCGCTGCCTACTTAATAGCCCTGTTTTCTCTCAGGGGTTGACCTGCCTGTGTAGCATTTTATTTCTTGGAAACCAGCAATGTAAGTTAAAATGTGCAAGTTCAGTAAATGCTGTGAATTGTCTTAGTTTTCGAATTTAGTCTTCTCGGCCTTTTGGACAACAGATAAATATTAATTCCGTGAAACCAAAGTTGATTGCTGTGATCAGATCAGAACAGTTTCTCTTGTCAATTTTTTTCTCGGTTCATATTTATTGACCAGTTTTATAAAGAGAATAAACTAACTGAGTGAGCCATATGCAAACTGGCTTGGCTAAACCCTAACCGAGAGACGTTGCTTTGTTTTGTTTCAAGTAGCATTGACTGCTAATAGGATCCCTGACATGGATGATTGGTGAGCGTTGGGGGACGGTGTTAGAGGTTGACAAGAGGTAGAAGTGAAGGGAGCGATGCAGCACAGTGAAAGTATCGTATACAATTCCTGAGAAGAGAACATTTGGCTATGCGTCGCTCCAAGAACTTTGAGTTGGAGTGTGTCAGTATTTGATGTACCATTGGAAAATTAGAGATTTAGGCAGGACTGCGTATAAGGACGTAAAACCATCAGTCTGCATTTTGTTCTTAAATAATATTGTATCAATGTTGTTAGACTTCTGAGCAGAATGGTCAGGGTGCGAATGGAAACAGATAAGTAAAGGCGCCTAAAGCCACGAAGAACTAAGTAAAGGCGCCTAAAGCCACGAAGAACTATCCAAAAGATAAGTTCTTCATAGTGATGTTTCGTCCCATCCCAGGGAACATCTTCAGGCTGAGTGAAAGTAGTTGTCCTGAGCGCTTGCTTTTATAAACGTTACGGGGCTCGTCAGTGGTCGCATATATATATATATATATATATATATATATATATATATATATATATATATATATATATATATATATATATATATATATATATATATATATATATATATATATATATATATATATATATATATATATATATATATATATATATATATATATATATATATATATATATATATATATATATATATATATATATATATATATATATATATATATATATATATATATATATATATATATATATATATATATATATATATATATATATATATATATATATATATATATATATATATATATATATATATATATATATATATATATATATATATATATATATATATATATATATATATATATATACACACACACACACACACACACACACACACACACACACACACACATAATGACCTGTGTGAGGTCCTGGCAATACCCAGAGATCGACGATAATGAGCATGCACTTGCTCGTGTCAGGAGGGTACCTGCTGGCGAAAGCGAGTCCAACTTGTGATGAGGCCGTGGTGAATTACACACACACACACACACACACACACACACACACAAACACAAACAGACATACACTCTCTACTGTGTGATCCCTATGGTAATACAATAACAGCTTTGTTTAAATAAAATGGTAGTCCTCTGGTCTCAGACTAAATAGACCTGAAATATCTTCATATTCCTCAAACTTTGCTGCCCTTGAGCTGTGACGCATTTCTCTTGTTTCTCTCTGGTGCTCGGACGCCTTCACGATTCGGTTGTGGAGATACTTCCGCCTGCCTGCTGGAACAGACAAGCTGCAGGACCTTGTTGTGCTGCGGAGGTTTTGCTGACGACCTTTTATTAAAAAAAAACATAATATTTTTTGCCTTTCTGCTTTTGTCACTTTAATATTTTTATTATGCGTGGATGCCTCTGAACGATATGCGATGACTGCCCCACCCGCTAGACTAATTGGGTATTTGTGAGGAAGAGAGACAAGCTTTCATGTAGTAGGAATAACGCTGCCAGAAATATGTTGTACAGTTTTTCAAGGCCTCTAGTCGGTGTCGCTGTTAGCACTCTCCCGTTGATAAGTGACGCATTGCATTGCTTCGCGGATAGGAAACCGCACCGCAAAAACACTGTGGTACTCATGAGATGTCAAATCAGTTTGACAGAACTTCCAATTGTTATGCATTCATTTGTGAATGATTTTTTTCACCACGAATGTCTTTTTGTTTTGAATGTTGCTCAGTACTTGGACAGTCGCAATTGTAATCCCATACATCTGGCCCTAAAATTTGCAATGCACTGCTTAACAAGAACATCCTCTGGTAAGTCACGTGTTTACTTGTCAAGTGTCGTAACTTTGTGCGGCAGGGAGCATGTGGACGAAGAGGCTTCTTTTATGTATTGAATCCATAATTGACTGCAAGATTTGCCCGCACTCTTCCAATGAGGGGCACCTTGAACCGGCTATACCTGCCAGTAGCCTGCGCATGAGCAGTAGTTTAGGATATTATGTAACCGGTGATGAATTCAGTATGTGGCAACTGGTAATAGGCTGCCGCAAGGAGGTGACGTCATAATTCCAGAGAACTGGCTTTCGCTCCGGACTTCCCCGTTTTGTGTATAGTTGAAGGATGCTGAAGGACACGGGTGGCTGAGGGGTGAAATGAGGTGGACAAGGGCTGGGTAGCGAGGCAAACATCCTCTCTTCAGACAACTATACTTCCTGCCTTGTCATTTCACGCATAAGAAAACAGCACAACAACCAACAACATAAATAAAGTACGATTCAATGTGCATGAAAATTATCTTGAGCTGCCCAAGCATACGTTTGCCCTCAAAATGCATCCACTGAAAGTTGACACTTTCGCCGATGTGTATTTATTTTCTTAATCTCGTATATATGTTTTATCAGCATTGGTTTTGATACATTTATTTATATGACATGAACACTGGCCTGTTAGTTACTCGACCCCGGGACAAAACAGTGGTTACATTACTCAAGGCTCAGAGAGAGAGAGAGAGAGAGAGAGATTATATAACTTACTATGACAAGGCTCAGTCGTATGCAAGGCACACAATAAGACTTCCCAATGTTCAAGGGCAAGTTGGGGTCTCCATAGAACGTCATGTTGGTAAAATTTCCTTTATGCTGCACATCAGTGAATAAGACGGTCTCAGTGGCTCCTTGCGGCGTCACGGACTTCAGGAGGCAATAAATGTTTTGTCGTTTTTGGCTTTGCATCGAAACTCTAGCCTTCACCGCTGCTGTATTATCGTGCAGTAGCCTGTCCTTTTTAATAATTCCATATTCTATTGATACTGAATTCGCTGATCCCTATACAGTTTACCTTGCATTTTGCTTTATGTGAGACTATTTTAGTTTTCCATGAAGTTGTCTCGTCGAATGAAAGTTATTTTCCTGTCATTAGTTTCCCTCATAACCCTTCTGTCTCCCTTCCAGCTTCCCTCGTAACCCTCGTGTCTCCCTTCCTGCTTCCCTCATAACCCTCGTGTCTCCCTTCCTGCTTCCCTCATAACCCTCGTGTCTCCCTTCCAGCTTCCCTCATAACCCTCGTGTCTCCCTTCCAGCTTCCCTCATAACCCTCGTGTCTCCCTTCCTGCTTCCCTCATAACCCTCGTGTCTCCCTTCCAGCTTCCCTCATAACCCTCGTGTCTCCCTTCCTGCTTCCCTCATAACCCTCGTGTCTCCCTTCCAGCTTCCCTCATAACCCTCGTGTCTCCCTTCCTGCTTCCCTCATAACCCTCGTGTCTCCCTTCCTGCTTCCCTAAGCGCAAAGTTGTCGTTATTCCCTCTTCACCACTTCACTAGACAAGAGTTTTGTGATCTTTTTTGACACCCCTTCAGTCAGCCTCAGTTACTCATCACCACCAAGTTATATTAATGAGCGCCAAAACCCTGCAGGTGTCGCCACTCGAACTAGGTCGGCGGCCACTACAGAGTACCCAGATCATCCAAAACAGATGACTTCACGCACCTCGCTCCCACCCACTTTCCTGAAACCTTCTTTCAATATTGGAAAGTAAACTGAAGCCCTCATCGGCTTCTTGAGGAAATTTTGCATCACACTAGCATAAATTTGTAACAATAATGTAAAAAAAAAATTCGAAAGGAGGGCTAAATAAAGTAGTACTTAAACATTTTCTTACACGTATTTACCTCCAACTCAGTAGGTCTATCCCTATTATAAGCACAGTTCCTGAAACTGCATGATTTTCTGATTATGTTATTCCACGATTCGTCCCATTGTGGAAATATTTAAGAATAGAGGACAAAAAATTGCCTCGGATCATCAACTGTGTCGTGAGTGGAGGCGTCGGTCCGTGCTGCGATTCAACAGAGAGAGAGAGAGAGAGAGAGAGAGAGAAAAAAAATTGGTTATGGTACTTTCAACTTCAATATTCTAAATACCTTTATGTTGCAACTGCAAAAATTACCGTTATACTATACGGCTCAATGTTCCGGGCAAGGTGCTCACTTATCTGCTGTTGATGCGAATTCGGTCTCATCTGCTAAAGTTTCAGAAACCTTAGCAATCTGGGTTCACGTCTGGCAAGTAAATAATTGACTGGATCCTAGCACTTCGCGTCCTTGTGGAACACCGACTTGAGTTCGACAGGGTCTAATCGCAGCCTATGTCGATCTCAAGAAGACTTTTGACTCAGTGCATCGTGAGGCACTCTGGGACATTCTGCGGATCCATGGAATTCCTGCTATGATTACTGGCCTGATGACAGGCTTTTAATCTGGGAGTGAGAGCGCTGTGAATTATGTGGAAAGCGTCTTCAGCTTCTTCCCTGTTGATTCAGGAGTGGGGCAGGGGTGCGTCCTTTCTCCATCACTTCAACACTTTCATGGACTGGGTATTAGGCAAAGTCGTTGATCAAAGTCGTTGCATACAATCTGTTTGCGATATTAAGATCACTGATCTTGTTCTTGATGATGGTGCTGTATTTCTCTCGGAGTCACTGGAGGTTCTGGTGTTGGGTTTCGAAGTGCTGCATGACGAGGCGAAGCCTTTGGGACTGAGGGTTTACTGGGCCAAAACAGTCATTCTGAGGATTGGTGGATGACTCAGTTTAGTTTGTTTATTTGTTTGTTTTGTTTGGTGAGGATGTCGAGGTCACCAGAAAATTCATATACCTTGGTAGTGTAAGCATAACAATGCTGGGTTTTACCAGGACGACGAACTGGCCTGGCCCACGGTGTTGTAGACTCGTTCAACATAGTATATGGCGTTGTCGATATCTATAAAGTTGGACAAAGATTCGAATCTAAGTCGCTAGTGCTCACTCTTTTACTGTATGACTGTGAGATATGGACATTGAATAGGAGAGGCGTGTCATTGCCTTTGGCACTAAGTGTCTTCGCAGGATCATGGGGTATCGATGGATTGATTTCGTGTTGAATCAGCGACCACGTGATGAAAGTGAACCGAGGCCTGTCACCAACTTAGTCTATATGGGCTATATGGGCACGTGGCACGCCTCTTGGACGTCGTTCTTGCCCATAGGGTTTTATTTTTTACGAGACAACCCTGAGTGAAAGAGGCCAATGGGACTTCCACGTAACTCGTGACTGGGACAAACTGATCGATCCTGCTGGGAGGGACTTGAAGGGGTATTATCAAGCTACCATTAATGACTTGGGAAAATATTTAATTAACAGGAGGGACAATCTCATGAGTATCCCATTAAATATTTGGTCATTTTCTACAGAGATAATAATATTGAAGGGTAAGCTGTTACATTTTCATCTAGACGTGCTCCTATCTACTGCATAATGTAGAAACACCTTGTTTTTAAGTATTTATTTTTCAGCACAGTGAAGTGATGAGATAATTTAAAGTATTTTTGCCCTCCTCTTATCCCTATAAAACTGATAGTGATCGACATGTGCTCAGTTCCGCTCACGCGGTTTTGAAGCGAAACATAATTAGAGGGAGTGGAGAGGGGATTGAACTGACTCAAGCCACCAGTGTGTGTGTGTGTGTGTGTGTGTGTGTAAGGGGGGGGGGGGGGTCTGAGTCAAGTAAAGTCCTGTCGTAGGCTGTTTGGTGCTCCTGAGAAATTAATGAGGAACTCGGTGGTTGCTGGACTTGCTGACAAGACACATTTCTGCCTTTTCTGTCCTTGCAGACTTGCTGCACTTAATTAAGGTCACTAAAATGTTACAGCATTGCACTAAAATATCCTTTCATTGCTGGTTCTTTTGATATAAGTGGCAGGGGGGTGAAGGAGGGTTCGAAGGGGAGGGTACGTTAAGGTCAACAGGCTGACCGATGCCGCTACGGAGCGCGCAAGGCCATCTTTCATCTCTTTACTCCATGAGGTCAAGACACGGTGTGTGTGTGTGTGTGTGTGTGTGTGTGTTACACATGCCGATCACTTCTGACTTAAGCTAATAATTTTTCCTTCATCAACAGGTGTGAGGTCGCTATGGGGAAGGAGGAGAGTCGGGATGTAACAGCGTCCGCAGAGGCACTCGGTGATGAAGAGGAAGACAGAGGCACGTGGGGTAACCAGTGTGAATTTTTCCTCTCATGTCTCGGGTACGCCGTCGGATTCGGCAACGTGTGGAGATTCCCCTACTTGGCCTATAAGAATGGCGGAGGTAAGGAAGCGTCGTTCTGACTTTTAACTAAGTGACATTATGGTAACCCATTTCAGTTTTAAGGAACTGTTTAATAGCACGTGAGGATTAGTGGAACCCTTTTCTTTTTCTTTTTTTGCGTTTCGGCCCATATGGCGCCGGTAGGCTTTCTTGGTGAGGCCTGATGGTCGGCCCTAGCTCGTTATGGCGCAGGCAAGTGTTTACAGTGGCGCCCTCTTGCTTGGCCCACGCTGCCCTCCGGAGCTCATCTTTAAGCCTCTCCTTTAGAGAGAGAATCTAGAGTCCGGGTAGATAGGTGGTCTTCCGGACAGATTGTGTTTAGTGTTTATTTAGTCTTAGACCACTCGGCGGTGACTGAAAAATCCCATCTGTGGGTGTGGGCAGGACCCGAAGGCGCGTACTTCTGGAGGCGGCGTCGGGACAAGGCCGTCTAACCACTTAGCCACTGCCTCCCCGTTAGGCAACATATGAGTGTTCACCGAATGCAACCGTTAGACAGCACAGTCCTTCTATGACAAACGTCAAGCAACATATTGCTGTTAATGGTAAGCGTTATGCAGCAACTTAGTATATAATCACAGCGACAGGCTGCACACGGCAGAACACCAAAGTGGATTGCTACTTCTGGATGTTTTACAGATGGCGGCTGCCGATCCACCAAAAGACAAAGCTCCACCCTCTCTGGCGGACGTGAAAAAGGTTTTGAAGGAGATAAAGGGCTGAAAGGCAGCAAGGGGAGAGAGAGAGAGAGAGAGAGAGAGAGAGAGAGAGAGAGAGAGAGAGAGAGAGAGAGAGAGAGAGAGAGAGAGAGAGAGAGAGAGAGAGAGAGAGAATTTTAAACACCTGTTACCAGTTACCTTTCCCATTTCAAGCTCCTCCAACGATCGATTAACTTGCCCCAGCCATGAGGTATATATGTAAATAATTTCAATAGTTATGGATTGACAAAAAAATAATAACAAATATATTGCATATCATATTACATGATTTTACACTTGACAGTTGTTACCAGGTGCATGGTGAGCTCACCATGCACCTGGTAACAACGGTAAAATCATGTAATATGATATGCAACACATTTGTTATTATTTTTTTGTAAATCCATAACTATTTAAATTATATTCTTTCGTAATAAACTCCAGTTGTATAATTTAACAATTAAAGTCATTCAAATCCTGGTTGTAAAAGTTGTAATAGTAGTAGTAGTAGTAGTAGTAGTAGTAGTAGTAGTAGTAGTAGTGGTAGTAGTAGTAGTAGTAGTAGTAGTAGTAGTAGTAGTAGTAGTAGTAGTAGTAGTAGTAGTAGTAGTGGTAGTAGTAGTAGTAGTAGTGGTAGTAGTAGTAATAGTAGTAGTGGTAGTGGTAGTAGTAGTAGTAGTAGTAGTAGTAGTAGTAGTAGTAGTAGTAGTAGTAGAAGAACCATGATATATAAACCAAAAACAAAAGCAGCAACGACAATACAAATAATAATAAAAAACTACAACAACGACGACAACACACATGGGAATAAATCCCAAGAAAGCGAGTGGAGATGACAACCTCATGGCTGGGCAAGTTAATCGATCCTTGGAGGAGCTTGAAATGGGAAAGGTAACTGCGTGGTGGTTTTCGGGGTAACCGTCGGAGGAGGAGGTGGGGAGTGAATGAGGTGATGCGTCCCCTGGCTTATGCCACCCGTTAGTTAGTTTGCTAGGCAGACATTAAGTGAATGATTGGTGACAAATAAAAGGCAACACATTGGGGTTTGTTGCTAACATCTAAGTTTAGTTGATCAGCATATGAAGTGGCTGTGATATTAATATGTATGATGGTCTTTCCTCAGCGGCATTCCTCATCCCGTATGCCATCATGCTACTATGCGCAGGCCTGCCGCTCTTCTTTATGGAGCTCGCCTTGGGCCAGTACGCGAGTTTAGGCCCCAACATCCTCTTCCCTAAGCTAGCGCCGATCTTCTCAGGTAAGTAAAGGTTTGATGTAAGGCTGAGAAGCGTACTGCTATTTTGGGTAGATTATAATATAGTGTAGGTGAAGGTAACGGGAAAACTAGATAAACAAAGCAACGGAAGTTATAGAAATACATAAAGTAAAAGAAAAATATAAAACACACTTTGAGTAATTATTAACAGGGTAAAAAACAACAGCAAGTGAAATAACAAACAGTAGATAAATGCCATGGAAATGTTAAGTTCCTGTACCTAATACTTAAAAGATTAAATTATTACAAAAAAAACAAGTACAACATTTACAAGGAGTCCAAGACCAATTGTATCTAATATATAGTGCAGAAACCAGGCCATTAACAACAAAATAAAAACAATCGTGAGTGTTAAAACTATGTGAGGAGCAAAATGAGGCGATATGAGCATGTGAAAAAAAGAGGAGAAAGATATGAAACAAACTCTATTCCACATGGAAGAAAAGCAATTGGTCGATCAAGGAAAAAATAGATACCCGGAATTGAAAGGGCCATTTCATAACAAGGAAAGAAAATGAAGGAGGTTCCCCTAAATCGGGACTACTAGGACCGTGATTTGTGGAGGCAATTTCTACAGAATTGACAATGACAATCCTAACCTTGTGACTGGTGGTGATAAAATGTTTTGCTTCTCGCCGCAGGGCTGGGATGGGCTATGATCATGGTGTCTGCTCTGGTAGCCGTTTACTACAACATCATTCTGGCGTGGACGCTCTTCTATACCTTCGCCTCCTTCACGAGTGAGCTGCCCTGGGGACACTGCAACAACCAATTTAACACGGATTGTAAGTCATCATTATTATTATTATCGGTCATTATTTTCACCATCATTATTACCATCCCATTTGTTCTTCGTTTCCTCCTCCCTCCTTACCTCTCATACCACAAAGTTGTCCAGGAGTCATTGCTAAAAAATGTTGAATTATCATAATTATCTTCTCTTGTTCTCTTGTTTCTCTCTCTCTCTCTACACACACACACACACACACACACACACACACACACACACACACACACACACACACACACACACACACTCTCTCGCGCCCATCCATCTATCTATCGATCTACATCTATACGTTTACGGGTGAGTGAGTGAGAGTGAGTGAGTGAGTGAGTGAGTGAGAGTGAGTGAGTGAGTGAGTGAAACATGACCTTTTTTGCTCCTCTCTGTAATGTGTGATTTTTTAGATTTTTTATTTTTTATTTTCAGTTTGCTACACTGAGGATAAAGCAATGGAGTGCAAGAACCAGTCACTGTATTACTTTAACAACTCATGTGTCGGAGTTGCAGAATACTGTGGTCTTGTCAAACTCTCCACCTTCAATGAGACTCACTGCCTGAATTCTTCTGACACGACGGAAAGCGCAATTAAATCTGCTGATGGCGCCGTAGGGAAGATCACCGCCAGCGAGGATTACTTTAGGTGGGAACTAATTGGCATTATGACATATTTGACAAAAAAACTTATGATTCTGACGTCTATCATTCTATTATATTGATAACTAACAGCAAGTTCACACATTTCTCCATGTTTTCCTCAGGGATGTGAGTATAGACTAGTTACACCATATTGCTTTCGTAATTCCAGGCATTCCAAAATGACTTGAAAACAAATAAGACTTTGAAGAATGTTAAATGAAAATTTACTTGTTCACTCCTTTCATTCATATCCTAAACCAGGTTTTCGCCTGAAAGACTTTAATCAAAATATACTGAATTGTAACTATGCAGAAATAGAATTTTGTTTATTAATGAAAATATCACACTTAGGAACCGCATGTTAGGTGTCACAGGCAGGACATGGGAGGACATGGGCAACATGCAGTGGGAACTGGTGGGTTGCCTGGCGCTGGCATGGCTCATCGTCTACGCCTGTATGGTGAAGGGTGTCAAGAGCTCCGGCAAGGTCGTCTACTTCACCGCCCTGTTTCCTTACGTCGTCCTCATCATTCTCTTCGGCAGGGGTGAGAAGATATGATAGGTAGAAACTGTTCGTGTTATATTCATCGTAACATATACATTCCTATGACTTTTTATAGTTAATCATCAGTAAAAAAGAAAAAGAAGTATCGCACTTCTTGTTGAAAGAAACAGGAAAAAACAACCTATAAAATGACATATCAAGTTTATCAAAATAATTTATTATTGAAAAAAAAAAAAAAAGGTTACTAGGAGTTGGAAAACACTGTATACATACTCAAGAAAGATTTAATTTCTCCCATGTCCTCACTAACCGTTTCCCTATTGTCTCATCAACACTAGAAAGTAGTTCAGCATGCTCCCTAAAGAATGATCTTCTTTATTTCCACACCACACTACCTTCACACAACATACACAACTTTTCCTAAACTTCGAAATTCAAAATGGCACAAGAAAACATTGCCTCGGAGTCCCCGCTTGGGGGGGGACCAGAAATTCCTACAGGGTGGACTCCCCTTCTGGCTGCCAACTTGTAAGGTGTCTTGATAACTCCTCGAACCTCTTTCTTATCAATTTGTGCAACATTCGCGGTCTTCGTTCTAACATTCATTCTGTGGAACACCATCTCTCTTCCTCGAAACCTCAGATTCTCTTCCTCACCGAAACACAGGTTTCTTAGGTCTCCCCCCCTCCCGCGGCCCCGCCACACACGACTTTCTACTCAAGCTCCTCCCTTTCCTGTACAAATCCCTTACGCTCGAGTTAACCAGCATTTTCACTCTTTCATCTCTCATGCTGGTAAACTCTGGAACAATCTTTCTTCATCAGCATTTCCGCCTGCCTACGACTTGAACTCTTTCAAGAGGAGGGTATTAGGACACCTCTCCTCCCGAAATTGACCTATCTTTCAGCCACTCCTCTGAACTTTTTTCAGTAGCAGTGAGTAGCGGGCTTTTGTTTTCATTATTGTTTCCTTTTTTTCTTTACCTTTAGCTGTCTCCTTTTCTGTAAAAAATAATATATATATATATATATATATATATATATATATATATATATATATATATATATATATATATATATATATATATATATATATATATATATATATATATATATATATATATATATATATATATATATATATATATATATATATATATATATATATATATATATATATATATATATATATATATATATATATATATATATATATATATATATATATATATAATGTAGATACCATGTTTTCGAAGTACATCGTAAAATGTATTTTTCCTATTTGTTTATGAATTTGTTTATAATTTTCACTTTTTTTTCACGATTTGAGTCTGCACCTGGTCGCTGCGCCAGCTTCATGAATCAACTTTTTTTTTTTTTTTTTTTGCTGACCGTAGCGTATCTAAAACTGCTAACGAATATATTATACCGAAAAACTAAAATATAATGAGCTTAGTACTGTATAAATGAAAGAAATACCCCAATTTCGTTATTTGACAACAAATGTAGTGTTAGAACGAACATAGAGAAGCAGGTTCGGTATTTATTTAAGCAAAGTGTTATTGAATACTGATGCCCTGAACTACCCAATCATTCGTTTAGCTTTATATTTTATGTGAAAGATCAAGTGGTTATTTTCAAACACCGTATGCAATAATTGATGAATATTTATTGTAGGTCCCAGAGAGAGAACATTCTTTTACTAACTTATGTCTTAAACCTGACACTAAAATTATATATATAAAAAAATGCATATTTACATGAATGTGTAGTTCTTATAAACTGTCCTTATATTGTGTCTTCAGGTGTTACACTGCCGGGGGCCTACGAAGGGATCAAATTTTATTTCCTTCAGCCTGACTGGTCTCGCCTCCAGACTATTGAAGTATGGAACGATGCCGCCACTCAAATCTTTTACTCTCTCGGATCCTCTTTCGGCGGCCTAATCACTCTGGCCTCCTACAACAAATTCAAGAATAACTGCATGAGGTGAGTTGATGGATGCTAATCATTTGATCTTAAGGCCGCCTTGCTTCCCTTCTTTATTTTCTTTTGCAAAATTGTAAATCTCATGTTTCTTGTTCCTACACACGTCTGCAGTTAGGTAACGGGCGCAGCGATGGAATCATATAAATAAATAGCGTCACACGTCGGAGGGCCGTGCAACTCTCAATCGGGAGTCCTTCCGAGCAAGTCTCCATGCAGGCCGCCCTCGCATCCTAAGTATCACATGGGAGGATTCATGGATTTGCTCCAGCCTCCAACTTAGTGGGCGTTTCCTTTGCCTACTCTGCTCGGGTTTATCTCTTACAGAAAAAAAACCCAGAGCTGTGTCGGCTGCTGGGTAGGATTATATAATTTATGGCCGCATAGCCGAAATTGACGTTCACAGACTTTTCTTTTACAGCAAAGGAGACCGTTCAATGGAAAAAAAAAGGAAACAGTAATGAAAAAAGCCCGCTACTCACTGCTCCTAAAAAGAGTCCTGAGGAGGAAAGATAGGAGGAGGAGGATCGATACCCTCCTCTTGAAAGAGTTCAAGTTGTAGGCAGGAGGAAATACAGATGAAGGAAGACTGTTTCAGAGTTTACCAGCGTGAGTGATGAAAGAGTGAAAATGCTGGTTAACTCGTGCGTAAGGGATTTGGACAGTAAAGGGATGAGCTTGAGTAGAGAAAGTGCGGCGATGGAAGAGGGCACGCGCAGTTAGCAAGTTCAGAAGAATAGTCAGCGTGAAAATATCGATAGAAGATATAAAGAGAGGCAACATGGCGGCGGAATTTAAGAGGTAGAAGACTATCAGTAAGAGGAGGAGATGAGCCTTAACTCTGTCCACACGTGAGATGCATACTCCATACAGGGTGGACAAATGGATAGGAGGAGACGATACAGAACGCCCAACCTCGAGGAAGCTGATTTGGAGAGGAGAAAGATTTTGAGTTAAAGATAAACCGTGGATGTTGAAGTGTTGAAGGTGACAACTGAGGGATAGGTGTTTGGAGTCATGTAAATACTGTTAAGAAGATCATTGATGAATAACAGAGTGTTTCTCACTTTTAGACTTCAACATTGTCAATTTAGAGGAAGACGCCACGTAAGTAGGGGTGATATTAATCAAGATATGTTAAAGTGTGTTTATTGCAAACAAGAATTAATAAATATTATCCCGTAAAACTGGTTGAAACTATCTTTGTTAACAAACTTCCTCCCGCCCCGCCATACACCCATTCGTGACTCTCATATTCATAGAGACTAGAGACATAGAGAATAATGTAATTATTATCATTATTATTATTATTGCTATTATAACTATTATTATTATTATTATTATTATTATTATTATTATTATTATTATTATTATTATTATTATTATTATTATTATTATTATTATTATTTTTATTATTATTATCCTTTATTACAATTATTATTATTATTATTGTTATTATTATTATTGTTATTTTTATTATTATTACTATTATTATTATTATTATTATTATTATTATTATTATTATTATTATTATTATTATTATTATTATTATTATTATTATTATTATTATTATTATTATTATTATTATTATTATTATTATTATTATTATTATTATTACTATTATTATTATTATTATTATTATTATTATTATTATTATTATTATTATTATTATTATTATTATTATTATTATAATCATCATGATCATCATCATCATCTTCAGGAAAATGATGATGATGATGATGATGATTATAATAATAATAGTTATGATTATAATAATAGTGATTATTATTATTATTATTATTATTATTATTATTGTTATTATTATTATTATTATTATTATTATTATTATTATTATTATTATTATTATTATTATTATTATTATTATTGTTATTATTATTATTATTATTATTATTATTATTATTATTATTGTTATTATAACTATTACTATTTTAATCAAATAACAATAATTAATAGTCTTTACAATTATGATCATATTTTTATATGGTAACAGAGACGCCATCGTCATCGCTATTTCCAACTGCTCGACGTCGGTGTTCGCGGGCTTCGTCATCTTCAGCATCCTGGGCTTCCTCGCTAACGAGCTCGGCGTTGGTGTTGCGGACGTGGTATCGTCGGGCTCAGGGCTGGCCTTCGTTGTGTACCCTGCCGCCGTGACGCGAATGCCTGTGGCGCCTCTCTGGTCTCTTCTCTTCTTCACCATGCTCATCACCCTTGGTCTTGATTCCCAGGTAAGAGATTCATCGCCCGATAAATTGAATGGCCGGTGTTGGCTGTGCCAGAGTAATGTCTAAGATCATAAATGAAGATAATCATAACCATAGATTCTGGAAATATATGAGGTAACAAAGAAAAAAGTCATAACCGCCACGAATTTTGGGGCTATAGAGACAAGGCTGTCAAAGAGTTACGTTTAATCTCCTCAATGAAGGGTAGTAGGCACACAGGACAACATATGCAATGCTATATTGGGGGTGGAATGATTTTTGACCACTCAAAACTTTCCAGAGCAAATGATCCTGTGTTAAATTCTATTCAGAAAAGGACCAATAGAATTACGATAATATTTATTTTTAGATCCTATGGAAGCAAGTGTAATGTTAACTAAAATATTTCTCTATTTGCAATATTTCTCGTATCCATGACAGTTCACGATGGTGGAGACACTTAGCACGGCGTTGTTCGACCAGTTCCAATCACTGAGATCAAGAAAGCCACTGGTTGTTGGAATCCTGTGCTTTGTGTTGTTCCTCTGTGGCCTCACCATGTGTCTAGAGGGTGGCATATATATGTTTGAGCTCTTCAATTGGTACTCCGCTGGAATATCCGTCCTTATTCTCGCTATAACCGAAATCATCCTCATACAGTATATTTATGGTGAGTCAAATCTGTGTGTGTGTGTGTGTGTGTGTGTGTGTGTGTGTGTGTGTGTGTGTCCCTTTTTCTTTTTATATTTCTCAGTCTTTCTGTCTTGCTCAGCCTGTCTGCCCGTTTGTTTATCTGTCCGTTTGTTTGTGTGTTTGTCTGTCTGTGTCAATATGTATGTCTATCTGCCCGTCTGAGTTTGGATGTCTGTATTTCTTTATGTCTCTCTCTGTCCGTCTGTATGTGTATATCTCTCTCTCTCTCTCTCTCTCTCTCTCTCTCTCTCTCTCTCTCTCTCTCTCTCTCTCTCTCTCTCTCTCTCTCTCTCTCTCTCTCTCTCTCTCTCTCTCTCTCTCTCTCTCTCTCTCTCTCTCTCTCTCTCTCTCTCTCTCTCTCTCTCTCTCTCTCTCTCTCTCTCTCTCTCTCTCTCTCTCTCTCTCTCTCCACACATTAAACTTTTTCTGCAATATTTTCTTTTTTTATGTTTCAGGCTTTAAGAACTTCATGAGAAATATTCGTGAGGAAATGGGTATATACATGCCCATGCCATTATATATCTACTGGACGGCTACGTGGCTCGTCATCACACCAGTCCTTCTCGTCGTAAGTATAAATTCATAGACAAATTTCGACATGATGTGCTTGATTAATTATTTTTACTGAAAGACCCTGTGAACCTCTACCATGGGATATTCTTTATGATAAATATTATTCCTTTGCTAGAGCACCATGGATGTATATTATAATTCATGACCGGAGCAGGATTTGGAAATACCATTATTGTTTGAGATCATGTTCTATTATCATGAAATCAACAAAGCAACCTGTCGTATACGTATAAGGTTAATGTACTTGAAATTGAAAGTATTTGAAAAGTGATTTTTTTTTTTTCACAGGTCATTCTCATCCTATCATGCTACTTCTTCGTGCCGGCATACTTCGGCACATACACCTACCCAGACAACATTCAATTGCTGGGTTGGTTCATCTGTGGCTGCTCCGTCGCAATTATTCCTCTGGGTGCCTTGTACGCCTTCTTCAAGGGCAACAAGAGGGGTGTAGAGCTCCTTAGGACTTCTCCGGACTACTGTCCTTCCCACATTAGGAAGCTCAGGCAAAAAGAGAACGTTGCCACAAAGGGCCAGCCCGTTGGGGTCTTCAGATACACGTACGACAATGACGGTTTCCAAGAGCCCAGCGCCAAGGTAAGTTGTGTGCATGATAGCTGAAGGAGGGGCCTGTGTATGTTTCCAGGTTTCATACAACTTTACTTAGGGAACAGTTTAATTAATGGCTTTACAGTGATGATTCATAAAAAAAATCTTTTCATAAATATTTAAATGAATCTTACGTTGTCCTATGACTTCATAAGACGAAAGATGTGTAGTTAAGGAAGTAATCACCAGATATATGGCACTGGTGATCCGTTTTTTTAAGGAAGACTATGTGTGTGTGTGTGTGTGTGTGTGTGTGTGTGTATATATATATATATATATATATATATATATATATATATATATATATATATATATATATATATATATAGAGAGAGAGAGAGAGAGAGAGAGAGAGAGAGAGAGAGAGAGAGAGAGAGAGAGAGAGAGAGAGAGAGAGAGAGAGAGAGAGAGAGAGAGAGAGAGAGAGAGAGAGAGAGAGAGAGAGAGAGAGAGAGAGAGAGAGAGAATTGTTATATATTTATATGCTTTGTTGCCAATAAACATCCTATACACACACACACACACACACACAGACCGGTAGCTCAGTGGTGGAATGCTACGCTGCCAGAATCCATGGTGTGGTACGCGGAGGTTCGATCCCCGCTAAGGCTGGGATTTTTCCGCTGACAAGGAGCAGTTATTGTCCCCCCTTGAGCAATGGGGATGCGGTGTGTGGTGTGTGAGGTCCCGGCAGTACCCAGAGATCGACTATAATGAACCTTGCTTTTGTCGGGAGGGTACTTGCTGGCGATTGTGAGTCCAGCTCGTGATTAGGCCGTGGTGAAATAAACACACACACACACACACACACACACACACACACACACACGGCTGCATTGGCATCATCATAGCTCCATACATACAGAAATGTATATATCATATTTCTCTCCCCATCCAGGTGTATCCGCAGCTGCCTAAGGAAACTCCACCTCCATATTCCAACCACATATGAGGCACTCACCTTCCCAATGGGTGCTACCATTACCCATATCAACGGCTCGTCCGTCAACTCAACAGAACATTCACAAGCTTATACAATACCAATTGTAAAGCTGTGTTTTAATCAATATGAACTTTTATCTCATATTTTATTTTTTTAACTTTTGATGCTAGGTAGTATGTTTTGGCGATATTTTATAATATTTTATTGTCGTAGCTATGCCCTAGTGTGCTAGGGTCTTACAGTATTAACCCAACTTTTTAATTTACTGAAAGTATGCCATTAGCTGTATTTATCTCCTCAGCGTTCACTGGCCACTGTGTGAAACAGACCAGATTATAGGCTATTTTTGAGAATATTTTTTTTATCACAAATAATTTACTTATGTTCCCTGCAAGGCTGTCCTTTTGCCTTAGGTAAATGAAACTGTCCAAGACCGCATTTGAAAAGGTGGACTTGTAACTGCAGTTTTCTCGGCACATTATTCACTGCGCTTGCACGACCTGGGCCCCTAGCTGGGTCTAATGAACAACCTGCAGAGACAAGAAAAATGTCAGTAACGTGAAAGTATAACGAACTTTTAATTTAGTGTCTTTATTCCCCATAAATTCAATAGGAACAAAACTTTGCTCAATATTGGATCAGCGAGTTAGCTCTTTGAACAACTCTAGATCGGTTGTTGTTTGTTTCCACAGACTCCTTTTGTGTGTCACGGAGGCTCCCGCACAAGTCGGGGCATAAGGTTTGTCCGACAGTGATGAATACTGTTGTGGCGACAATGTTTCCGCAATACATTAAAGAGTTACGCTACACCCTTGCCAATAATGTTATTTGTTATATATCATGTGTAACTACGTACTTTTTAAATGGAATCATCACTAATTGGCTGGTGAAAATAATGATAGGTATATTGATCTGAGAGCTAAATTCTAGAAAAAAAAAACTGTACAACAGTAATATGAGAATATTTTATGTAATAAATAACACCGTGGAAAAAAAGGTATTTTTCTTTTCCCTCTCTTCTTCCCCCCTTCTTTTTTTCCCCTTCTTTCTTCTCTCCTTTGCCTTTATACTTCTTGCTTTTACCTCCTAAGCAGGGAATAATTGGCAGTACGCAAGCTAGCAAGACGTCATAACCCGTAGCTCCTCCTCCCTTCCATCTTCATCCTCCCTCCTTCGTCTCTTCCTTATTCTTGCCTCTGTTTCCTTCTTTCCTTTTCTCTCTTTACTTTCTTTTTTTCTACTTTCTTCTATCTCCTCGTAGACAGGGAATAATGTAAAGTAAGCTATGACATCAAAACTATTGGCTCCTCCCTTTCCACTCTCTCTCTCTCTCTCTCTCTCTCTCTCTCTCTCTCTCTCTCTCTCTCTCTCTCTCTAATTAAATGGACTACGCTATCACTAATAGCTTCAATGCACTTCTAAACACCTCCCATTGAAGTATCTACGTCTTCAATCGGCTGATATATAATAAGTACGTGTTTCCTAATGGTTTTACTGTCATATTTAAAGGTTTAACGAGGGAACGAATGGCGCTCCGCGTTGAGCCTTGGTAAAAGCTGATTCACATGTTACAGGTGGGGGGGGGAGGCGAGTCCAGGTATAACTGCTCGTCCTACATGTATAGGTCACGCCTTCAACCCTGCAGCCGCTGCCGTCCAGACTCCACTGTCTCTCTCCAGCATCTTTCAGGGAAAGGGTAGTTGTGTGTTTGACTTGGTATAGAGGTTTTGCAGTTACGTCACGAAATGGCGTCGTCTGCACCTTGTGCGTCGTCTGCAAACCCGCTGGTGGTCACCTCCCCAGCAGAGTGAGCAGACGCACCACGTGTGCCCCATCCCCAAGTCACTACCCGCGGGCAAATGGCAGGACCTTCAGCATCATTTGTGTTAAGTGATTACGCGAGATCGCTTGAGAATGCTGCGAAGCTATAAAAATTACGCTGGACCAAAATTGGTGTGGACTGCGCAGGCAGACCGTGACGTCACAGGTTAGATGTGGAAGAGGTCCGTTGGATTCCAAATTCTGGCCAGGAGGTTGTTATCGCGTTGTTAATCTTCTTGGATGCCGGCCAGGGTCGGTTGTACGTGGGTTTCAAGTGTTAGCTGGATTCACTTTCTTTACCGTATGTGTAGCCTATATACTTGCTATGGGTGCATGTCAACTGTGTGACGGGGGAATATGGGCGTGTTGAGCTCCGTACGTTGTTGGAGTGTGGGTGTGTTATCAGTGTGCGTGGGTGTCATTGGGTTCACTAAGAGGCACGAGGTTAGTCCCGTGTGATGTTGTACCTTATCAGTTATATGTGTACTTGTAAAGACTGGTGTACGATGAGCTGTGTATTGTTAATAATTAAGTCCCTGCTTGGGATCATTAAGGACTTAATCCTCGATCGTTTGATATTCCTTGAAAGTGTAGTTGTAATAGATGGTGTGTGCTTGCATTGTGATTATTCTTGCAGGTCAGACTAGGTGATACGTGACGGCTGGAGGAAGCTGTCACTTGTTGTGGTGGGTGTGTCCGTGGGAGTGGCGTGGTGCATCTCAGCCGAGTCCTCTTGATGCAGTGGTTTCGCACCCTAACTACCAGGGGATCAACTGACTCGAAGACTTTTGAGTAGTTCAACAGCTTACCTGCTTATTTATCTTTCTTTCTCTACGCAGAGTATGCTTTGATAAACTGGTTGAGGCTGGTTGAGTAGTTTGTTAGTTAACTTCCCTGCATGTTCCTTCTCTGTTCTGTCATACAGTAATTTCACGTAATGGAGTACCTGTCAGCGTACTTTTTAAACTCACCTTTATTCATTGGTTATAAAGTTATTCATAGGTTCTGCTTAAGGCTGTTAGAATAGTTATTTTATTTACCTTCCCTGCATGTGATTTTTCATTGTCCAATAGTAGATTCCACGTAATGGAGTACCTATCAGCTTGCTGCTTTAAACTCTTACCTTTTTTTTTTTATTGGTTATAAGGTTGTTCACAGCTGATTAAGGATGTTTGAGTATCATTTTTTTTAGCTTCCTTGTATGTTTCACCTTTCCTCTCCTCTTGGTAATTTCATGTAACGTAATACCTATTACCTTAATAATGGTTTTAACTATCATAATAATGGTTTTAAGTATCACTCCTTTATACGTTAGTTATACAGTTGTCCATAGCTTAATATCACTTTCATTACCAGCTTGCTACAAGCTCTTAGTTTAAAGTAATTCCCAGCGTGTTTTTTTGGTAGCTGATCTCGACTTTTCTGTTCCTCAAAGTGATTCACGAGCACTTCTTGCATGTTTCAGCGCCTGTATACACTTATTTAACCCAATACATCACACGTTACAAGTTTTCTAGCTATCATACTTTAACTACTTTCTTCTACCCTTGCTCTGTATAACCTCCCATGCAGGTCTACTGTTTCCACTTGTGTTGGTAGGCTTTATTTCAACTTCTACTAAAATAGTAGTTTTCTTCCCGAACTTAATAGTTTTCTTCCCGAACTTAATAATGAAGAGGAACCAACAGATAAAGTGAAATCAAAAGATCTAAAAGACGGTGTGTCATATTATTGTGGTCTACGAAGGATCTTATTTCCCTGGGCTAGTGAAACATGTTAAAAAGACCACTGTTGAAGTTAGGTGTATGATAATGAGCCAAGTGAAGGTTTGGAAGTGGCCTGAACATTCGGGTGTGTCAATTTTCATAACCTGCAAAAAATCAAATTTGGTATTAAATTATTGTGCCTTTTTACTCCCAAAAGTGAGATACATATGCCAAACTGGATTAAAATTACCCTATGCTACTGTGAAGGACAGGGCCCAGGCGTAGTTAGGTGGAGGGGACGCCAGATTAAGTCCCTCGTTAGGCCTGGTATCCCTCAGCTTCCCTGGGTGCGTGGCGAGATAAACACTAGAGTGACTTTTACATTTAATTGCCTCCTCAACACCCACACACACGGGAGAAGTATAGTATTCCCGGTGTAGCGTCGCCCAGCGTCAACAGAGTCCCGATTGGAGGGGGCCAGGGGCCACTGGTAGGGTGGTGACGCGGCGGCGAGACGGTGTCGTGACGTCGGAAGGGCCCAGGGGCCACAAGTAGGATGGAGATGAGGCAGCGAGATGAAGCCACGACGTCCGATGAGGAGGAGAGCAATGACGGGGGCAGCAGACTGGCAGGGCTCGTGTCAGCCACAACCCCGCTCGACGGTGAGCAGAATGGGAGGCCGGTAAAAGTGTTAACGTCGGCTGAGTCCCAGGGTAGTCTCTCTCACACCTCCACGCCGGTCCTCCACATCACGTTCCTTCGAACCCTTGGAGGTATGGAGCAGGGTTCGAAGCGCATTACCGCGGCCTTTGAGAGGATTAGCAGGGCTCGTAGTGCACCTTGCTGAGGTGAAACAAGGGTTAATAAGTAGTATTCCTTCACACATCCCCCCTAACAAGACTCGATACAGGGAATCGAGATAAGCTGAAGGGAAGACTAAACCCCGACCAAGAAAACCAAACCCAACAGAACAACGAAATATGAGCAAAATAACTTCAGCCAACACTAACAATAACGAAAACCTAGTACGACCCGGAAAAGGACAAACAAATATATACCCCAACGATTATTCTGATCTACTTAAAAGGTCAGCACCGATATTATTCTCCCCAGCAATATGAACTACCCTAAATCTATAACCTTGAAGGCAAAGGGCCCAACGGAGGAGTCTGTCGTTACCCCCCTTGAAGTGTGTTAGGTATACTAGAGGCTTGTGGTCTACCTCCAGCACAAACTTTTTACCTCGAAGGTAGTAATCGAAGTGTCTGATGCCAAAAAACAACGGCCAAACACTCCCTCTCAATCGTGGTGTACCGTCGTTCCCGATCCAATAGTTTCCGGCTGCCATAAGCCACCCGGTGAGGGCAGTCTTGGTGGAACTGCAGCAAGACAGCTCCCAAAGCCTGGTTTGAAGCATCCGTTCGTAGCACAAAAGGGCGAGTCTGGTCCGGCAACCTCAGTACTGGATCGGAGTGTAGAGCAGTCTTCAGACGTTCGAAACATACTTGTAGTTCCTCGGTCCATACAGTGGTTCGGGGACGCCCTTGCGCAGAAGATCCGACAGGCTGCTGGTGTATGAGGCTGCATCCGGGATGAACATTCTATAGAAGGATATCATGCCTAGAAAGGATCGAAGCAGCTTCTTATTAGAAGGAGGTGGTATTGAAGAGATAGCCGATACCTTGTTTTCCTGAGGGCGCAGGGAGTTGTCGTCCACGATGAATCCGAGGTACTCAATTGATCCGAATCCAAACCGGCACTTCGAGGGAGGGGCGGTAAGACCATGCATCGAGATGTTTTCCCCAAGTTGAGCCAAAAATGAATATATTACCAAAGTAGAATGTTATTCCTTCCAGACCAGCAAGGACGAGTCGCAACAATCTGATGTAAGTGGCACAAGCTGTAACAAGTCCAAATGGGAGGCGGCAGAACTCCATCAACCCCAGGTGTGTCGGAAAGGCTGTAAGACACATAGCTCGTTCAGTAAGTGGTACCTGGTAATAAGCTTTGGTTAGGTCTAATTCTGAGAAATACCTGCTCCCGTAGAATTTATGAAGGTCTTCCGTTATGGTAGTTATTGGCTCCGCATCGAAAACTGTAATGGAGTTTAGTACCCGGTAGTCGACGGCAAGGCGGCAGTTGCCAGCAGTCTTTTTGACCATGACGACTGGGGAGCAATGCGGTGACGTGGAAGGCTTGATGATCCCTTGGCTGAGTTGTTCGACTTCCTGTTGAAAGAAGGGCCTGAAATGGAGGGGGATCGGATAGAGTTAAGGCTTGACGCGCTCAGTGGTACACACTTCTATGTCATGTTGGAGGGAGGAAGTACAAACAGGAATTTCTGAGAAAACGTCCTTGAAGTCGGAGATAAGCTGGAGTAGTTCACTGCGTTGGGATGTGGTGAGTGTTTCTCTTACCTCCGGGACGGTGTTCGAGTCGGCCTGATCCAAGCGACCATCCGGGGTGATTGGGAAATCGTCGGCCGTTTCGAGAAGTTCCGGCTCGGCTAGAGAAAAGGTTAACTCCGGGGCATCCTGTGCATCACTGGGGAGAAAGATCTCATCCAAGACAGCGGCTTGGTTCACCTGGGTACGTCTGTAATAGCGTTTCAACAGGTTAGCGTGGTACAACTTAGGTTTCCCTTTTTCCTCTATGACGTAATTAACTCTGTTCTTACGTTCGAGGACACTGTAAGGACCGTTCCAGGCCAGCAGCAGTTTACTAGTGGAGTCTGGAAGGAGGACGAGCACCTCGTCGCCCGGCTTGAACTGTTGGTCCTGGGAGTTCAAGTCAAAGTATGTCTTATATTTGGCGGCGCTTATGTCTGCGTTTTCAGCGGCGATTTTCGCACAGTCCGCTAGCTTGTCCTTCAACTCTATAACATATTGGTAGCAAGATCGATCATCAGTAGCGAGCTTCTTATCCTCCCATAAATCGCGCAAGATCTAAAGCGGGCCCCTTACTGTCCTTCCATACAAGAGCTTAAAGGCAGAGAATCCTGTTCGATCGCTCGGCATCTCCCTTAAGGCGAACAAAACAACAGGTAGGTAGCGGTGCCACTCCCGAAGCTTGTCAGAACACAGTTTTCGTAGAGATGCCTTGAGAATCGAGTGGAACCTCTCAATCCTCCCGTTGCCACTAGGATGATACGGCGTAGTAAAGAGTGGCTTAACTCCTATAAGCCTATGGAGTTCAGACATCATCTGCGAGGTAAACTGTGTGCCACGGTCCGACAGGATCTCACGGGGAATACCCACTCTTGAAAATATTTCTAACAGTGCCTCAGCTACCGAAATGGAAGTAACTTCTTTTCGGGGGACAGCTCCAGGAAACCCTGTGGCAAAGTCTATGAGTGTTAGGATGTACCGGTGTCCTTCAGAGGTTGGGGGAGATAGAGGGCCAACGATATCAACAGCAACCCTTGAAAAGGGTTCTGTAATTATTGGGAGTTGTTTCAGGGGAACTGGTTTCACTCTTCCCCTGACAAACATGCGCTGACACTTGTCGCATGACTGACAGAAACTACGGATGTCAGACCACATACCTGGCCAGTAGAATAATTGTTCTCCGATCTTCATCCCCGTCTTGCGGTGCGAAAGATGGCCAGCTAGAGGACTCTCATGGGCGAGGGTTAATACTGCACGGCGGCATTCTGCGGGAACCACTAAATATCTCTTGCCAGGCAGGTTCGGGCAATTTGACGAAAGGCAAATCCGGTAAAGTAGTCCTTCGGATACCTCATAGCTAAAAGTGGAACCTTTACGAGTGACATCTTGTTCACCATTGGCGGCCTTGTTCCGCTGGGCAACTAGAGTAGGACGCGCCTTCTGCAAATCAGAGAATTCTTTAGGTGTCACAGACAAAGGCTCGAGGTTTGAGAGTACCAAAGGGTGAATTTTCCGAGCGGCGGCAGCACGGGTCTGGACAGCAGCCATGCATGCAAATGAGCTCAATAGATTATGCAAAAAGGAAGGAACTTGTCAGGGAGAGGGATGAGAAAAAGAGAATGAAGAGTGAAGAAGTCGTGCGAAGAGAAGAACAGCACTGTCATGATTTTCATCAGTTGTTTGATGATTCTTCTGAAAAAAATGAAGTAACGTCAGATGATAGTTCTAAAGTTCCTTCTGAAACTGTTCCAAAGAAAGGAAAATACAAAACAAGGGACATTTCAAACATTGCATTAGCTCCGTGAGGCTGCGGAAATTGTAACTGCCGCTTGGATAGATGCAGGTCTCATCAGCCAAGAGGATTCATCCTTGGTCATAGATCATAATAAAATTAGAAGAGCACAACAATGATGAAACAGTAATGAATGAGATATCTGATCAGCAAGAAAAAGACTTTTAAAGGAAAGGGGGCTTTCCTGTCTTTTGTTTGATGGAATAATGAACGAAACCCAAGTTATGGTAGAAGTAGAGGGAATAAACAGAAAATGTACAGGTCTAATCAAAGAAGAACACTACTCTGTATGCTCTGAGCCTGGTGGTCAATATTTGTTTCATTTTACGCCTGTAACTGAAGTGGAAGGGAAGAAACATGCGGAAATAATAGCTGATAACATATTATGCTGGCTTAAAGAGAGAGATCTTGAAAATTCACCGGAGGCTATTGGTGGAGATTCAACTTCAGTGAACACTGGCTGGAAGGGAGGTGTAATGACTTATCTAGAGAAAAAAATTGGAAGAAGACTTGTATGGCTTGTATGTGATTTACATACAGGTGAGGTGCCTCTTCTTCACCTCGTCCAGGAACTTGATGGCCCTACAACAAGCCATAATAAGTGGTCAGGTACCCTAGGCAACATGCTGGATGAAGCAACACACCTAGAAATAAATGCAAAATTTCCGAAATTAGAGGTAGGTCCTCCCATTCCAGTGTTACCTGAAGAAGTTGTCAGAGATCTCAGCACAGATCAGTCCTATGCTTATCATATTGCTCAAGCAATAAGATCAGGAAAAGTACCTCAATCATTGGCTCTGTTGGAGATTGGACCTGTCGGTCACAGCCGTTGGTTAACAACAGCTCTACGCTTCTGCAGGATCTGGATTTCTAAGCACGAATTGACGGGACAAGTACTGAAGAATTTGAAGTTAATTGTTAATTATATTATTAGTGTTTATCTTCCCGACTGGTTTAATGTGAAGCTCAATCCTAACTGAGTCGATGGTCCCAGTCACCTCTTGTTTCAATTGCAGCTTGTTAGAAAACAAAGTAAGTTGGTAAGAGACATCGTATTACCTGTGGTGAGGGGGTCCGCCTGGTATGCTCAATCAGAAGCAGTGTTGCAAGCCACGCTTTCCAGACAATGTTCAAAACTTCGTGCTGAAGCTACAGAACAGCACTGTCATGTCTTAGGAAATCATCCTAAGAATTAGAGGTACCCCATTCGACAATGTCAAGTTCGGAGACTGCTCATTTGTTCATAGAAAAATTGCCCGACTAAACGTCAATGCCATCAAACTATCCGACTTAATCGATTTGAATTCTGAAGTCTTGGAACCGCCATTGACAACATTGTTATCTAATAAAGATTTAAAAAGCTTCAAAGACAC
>NC_066549.1:253731-299942 GCF_024679095.1 Eriocheir sinensis
CACGATACAGGATGGCAGATGACACCACACCGGCACGCCACACACTGAACCCGTAGTTCTCCTCATTTGAACTTTGTGATTTTTTTTTTAACATATGAGGTCTTAAAGCTTCCTTGTGTGAAGAGGAAGTCAAAAGAGATGGTTTCTAAGCTTTGCGACCTCTATTTGACACCTTATTTGCCTTAGGAACTGGAGATATGATGTGTGGGGAGGTAAACCCTGGAGATATGGGATGGTGGTAATGTGCAACATGCTGTTCCATATTACCACCCCACGACATTTTCATGATCAGTAAGTAGAAATTCTAAACTAATTTGTTTTTCCCAAAAAAATAACTACGTCATTTTAACAAGTGATCTCATGACTAATCAACACACTATACGTACATCAGAGTGCATATTTATTAATTTATATAGGAAAACAGATTTTGAATCTTTACTAAAAAAAAAATTCACTGAGCAAAAATTAGATAATTGACCCTCAGAGCGCCTCACCTCGAGCGAGTGACTCAAGAAGCACTTTGGTGGCCTATGGGGAACTAATGTCAAGTTTGAACTCAGTTACCAATTGACACCAGCACGTAGTTTCTGAGATATGGCCTGGTTCATATTACCACCCTGGTCCATATTCCCACCTCCTCCCCTACTCTAATTGTATTGATGATATACCTTATTATTATTATTATTATTATTATTATTATTATTATTATTATTATTATTATTATTATTATTAGGTATTATTATTATTATTATTGTAGTTATTGTTATTACTATTAAACTTTTACGATCAAAACCCCGATTTTTCTTCAAGGAAAAAGAGGTTGACCACTGCACTATTCCAGCCACACCATAACAATAGCAGCTCTTAAGGTGCATGATAGTGTCGCCAACCTCAACCCGTAGGCAGGCGCGCACACTTAGGAATGTAAAAAAAAAATAACACTGAACCTTCCCGCTCTTATTTTTCTAGTGTAACTTGTATATCAGTATGCAATACTGCAGCTGATGAAATTACTACTATAGTCCATTTCAGTCCGTCTGTCCACTCGCGATCGTAGATGTGGCACCTGCGCATTGTTAGTTCGTGATTCCGTGAAAATCAACTTTATATTTTCAGTGATATATTTTAAAGTTTGTGTATACGAGAGAGAAAAAAAAAAAAACACTCAGGTCATCTCATATGAACCGCAAACAGAAGATTTGCATCGATAATCTACCATACAAGGACACGAATGAACAACCTGTATATCAAACAGTATAGTTTGATCATACTCGAACGACCTATAGCCTTTTAGATACCCATATTTCATCTCATTCAGGTGCATATAGTGACATCCGACTCTGCAAGTGTCTATACATAAGGAATTTTGATATATTGCATGTAAATAACATGGGTAGCCAAATATTCGAAATAGCCTAGCCTCGCATTCAGCAGTTATTATTTATTATTTCATGTTATTTCGATTATTAATCGTTATTTACATGCAGTAAATTATTGAGATACATTTTATTTTCACTAGCTGAGCCAGATGTCTTTTAAATACCTGAAATGAGCTATCAATCAACGAATTTGAAAACCCATAGATCGTTCGAGCATAAAGTGAGTAAGTTATTTGATAGAAGCTTGTCTTTTTTTTGTGCTTATATGTTAGATTATCGATGCAAATGACTGAGTTGTTTTTTTGTATACAGAAACATTCAATTATTGATTTTCACGCATTCACGAACTAGAAATGGGCAGGTGCCACGTTCATCAAAATTCCCGCTTTGTTGGTGGAGAGATGAAATGAAACAGACTATACTACTACTACTACTACTACTACTACTACTACTACTACTGCTATTACTACTACTACTACTACTATTACCACTACTACTACTGCTACTACCACTACTACTACCACTATTACTGCTACTACTACTACTATGGCTACTTCTACTACGACAACTGTATATTTCAACTACTACTACTACTACTACAACTACTACTACGACGACGACTACAGCAGTAGGAAGTAACATCACCATTCTGCCCACGACTGTGTGGTGTATGACAGGTACACGTTGTTCTCTACTTCACAAATGCGCCTCAACTATATTTCTCAGGAGTAGGCGATCAATATTTAGTTTATTTAACCAGATAGCCTACTGGTATATTTATTGTTGTATTTTATATCGTCCATTATCCCATTTTAACATAACTAGTGCTCTACAATGTATATTTATGGAGAGACAGTGGCTGAGTGGTTATCGTGCGGGTCCCGTGTTTGCTGCGTCCTTGACGATGCGGGTTCGAATCCTTCGCTACCACCTGTAATTTTTCAGCTACCGCCGAGTGGCTTCAGACTACCCACATGCTGTTCAGAAGATAAACTGTATATAATATATATATATATATATATATATATATATATATATATATATATATATATATATATATATATATATATATATATATATATATATATATATATATACTATAAACACTTACCTGCGTCATGGCGGGCTTGGGCCGAACACCAGCCTCTGAGGAAAGCTTACCGGTGCTACAGGCCATACCGTAATTAATAATAATAATAGTAAGTAAATAAGTGAATAATGAAAAAAAGTAATAAAGGTGTATAACAGTAGGTTATGTCGCTACATTAATTATTATTGATGGTCAAATCCTGATTTCTCTCTCTCTCTCTCTCTCTCTCTCTCTCTCTCTCTCTCTCTCTCTCTCTCTCTCTCTCTCTCTCTCTCTCTCTCTCTCTCACACACACACACACACACATTACCCACCTCAGCCACACTAATAGATCGTATTTGGTCATCACAAGTAGAAAATAATTTATCAAACTACATAATCAAGACAGACATAACAGACCACTACCCTGTAATTTCTGTATTTAAATGTAATAACTATATTATTTCACGACCCGCCTATATCACAAGAAGAACACTAAATCAAAACTCCCTAGTAGAGTTTTGTACCATTCATCGGACTGCTACACGGGATACAGCACTATATGTAGCCCATGGCTTCACCCTCGGCTTTCAGCTTCTCTGAGCTGATATTACAGACCCCAGCTGCCTTCCCACCCTTCAACTTCCACACAATCTCTCTCACTTTCGCAAGAGAAGCTGGGGTTTTGTCTAATGGTGGATCAGCAGCTACTATCTTCAAACTAGCCAAAAGGAGGTGTCTGCTCGGGAGCTCTGCAGTGTACAGCGAGACCTTTGACATACCTCTGCTTATCCCATCTCAGAAGGGTTATAGTCCTTCGTGACAGAATCCTGTAACGCTACGAGTCCCCAATTTGAAATTCCTACCGTATACTACTAAATACACGCCTGGTCCCTCAGTTTCGTAAGATGGAACCGTGGAAGGTTGCATCTTGAATTTTCCATGGATCTGATGGGTATCCTCAGGTTTGCAACAACACTTCTGTGATAACAAAGAACTCAGCGAAACAGAAAACTCTAGAGTTAGGGAGCATCCTTCAACGAGTACTAACTAGGATGTGATCGATGTCCTGCACCACAACACCAGCATTGCTATATTAAGTCAGCCGACGCGGCTCACGTCACTGGAACCAGGAACCAGCAACACTCAGCCTTCTGGTGGTTGGTGTCATAGCCATATAAACTAAAACATAACTCGTACCCAACTTAATCTGTACCAGTAACTACACTGAAGTCACCCAAGAAAATGAGTGTGTCATGCGGGGGGGCACCAATCGACTATATAGTCGAGCTTATCATAAGACCTCTCTTTCTCCTCAAGTTCACACATCTCGGTAGAGACGTACCCTGCAGTGAGATATTTTTTTAGGTGCTGTCTATAACATCGGTTGGCTCTTTCGGCGCAGGCGAATTTTATCAATAGTGGCTGCTAGGAGCAGGACCAGGAGTTTTGTAGGAAGGGAGCGAGGCATAAGCCTGTAGTTTTCCCTGGGCGTAAAATTGAGCATATAGCTGAGAAGGTTGACGACTTAGTCGTCACTACCTCAGAGGAGACAGTGTTTGTTTACCTGGTCGGAACAAACAATGTCGTAAAAGGTAGGTCAGAGGAGGTTGTAGACAAGTATAGGAAGTTTGTCGGGAAGCTGAGGGACAGCAGGAGGCGTTCAGTTGTGTGTGGTTTGCTCCCTAGGCACGATGTTAATTCCCTCATTCTCAGTAGAATGCTGGGGATTAACGAACGTGTCAGGGATTTGTGTAGTCGTGAGGGAGTCATGTTTGTGGACGTCTGGAATCACTTTATTCATGACAGGACCTTGTTTGCTAACGATGGACTTCACCTAAATTGTATAGGCAAGGCAAGGCTGGGCAGAGTGTTAGACCAGAAAGTTTTGGTAGAGTTAAAGAGGAGTCAGGTGCAACGGCAACGGGGTGTGGAAACTTCCGGCTTGGCTGGGAGGAGACAAAACCCAGACGGTGAGGTCCACAGAAGTAGGAGTGTCAGGTCACAGGAACACAAAGAAATACAAAGGAAGAACAAACAGCAGCAAACCTGCTGGTCCTTACGAGGCTGTTTGTGACAAGCTACACTAACTATCTAATCAAAGGTAGGAGATGAAGGACAGCAAAGGCGAAGGCTCCTTCCCACCCCCCCCATCCCTCCAGCCAAAGCTGGCAGGTAAGGAAAAAGAACCATGCAGCATGGAAAAAAACTGCATGAATTTTATGTAGGAAAGAGGAAAGAACTACCATTACTGCTACCACTAACCGGGCGATAAAAACGGACAAGGACACCAGTATTCGAAAGAACTTAACGTTATTACGACAATGAGTAATATCTTAGTTGCTGGTTGGATTCAAAATACTTCTCTAATACATTCTTGAAGGCCGTAACTGTTATACTATGAACGACATCATAGGATAGAGAATTCCAAACATTAACGACTCGATTGAAGAAGTGTATGGCTTCGTGCGACGAGAAACTTTTACCACTTATCTTGAAATTGTAATTTCTTCTTGTTCTATTTGATCGATCAATTGTAATCTTCCGCATTAATATTACTGTATCCTTTAAACATTTTAAACACTTCTATTAGATCGCCTCGCATTCTTCGCTTTGATAGGCTGAATACATTTACTTCTTTAAGCCTTTGTTTGTAAGATAAGTTTCTCAACCTAGGAATCATTTTTGTTACCCTCCGTTGAACCCGTTCTAACTTTTCTATGTCTTTTCTGTAACAGGGAGACTAAAACTGTACACAGTACTCTAGATGTGGTCGGACCAGCGAAATATACAGTTTTAATATTACTTTTTCCGACTTATTATTAAAGACTCATCCGATGAAGCCAACCAATTTGTTTACGGTTTTAACTACCTCTGAACAATGCTGACCGGGCTTTAAATCGCTTGATATAGTGATTCCAAGATCCTTTTCTTTACTTACTGCAGAAAGTTGTTGGCCATTCATTACGTACTGAACGTGATTGTTATTGTTTCCGATGTGTAACACTTTACATTTGTCAACTTTAAATTTCATTTGCCATTGAATGGCCCAACGTGCAAGTCGATCTATATCTGATTGTAAAGCTTCTTCGTCGAGTGTCGTAGTTACCTTACTAGCGATATTTGTGTCATCAGCAAATTTTGATACTTTGCAAGTGAGCCCATCATCGATATCATTAATATAAATTCAGAAGAGCATGGGACCAAGCACTGATCCTTGAGGTACGCCGCTTCTGACATCGAGCCAGTTACATGAAACACCATTTAGAACTACTCTCTGTTTCCGCTCAGAAAGCCAGTCCACAAGCCAATTGTGAATGTTACCTGAGATACCGTACGCCAATAGTTTACTGAGCAACCGTTTGTGGAGGACCTTATCAAATGCCTTTTGAAAATCCAGATATATGATATCTACTGATCTGTTTTCATCGAACACCTCAAAACTATAATGTAAAAAAATTAAGTAAGTTAGTTAAGCACGAACGTTTACTACCGAAGCCATTTTGCGAATTATTTATTAAATCGCGTCCGGCTCGCCGGACACGTGACACCCACACACCTCAACAGTTTGCCTTCATACCGGCTTGCTTTGCCTTTGGTTGCGCCCACAGAGGCGGGGATGGCAGCATAACGTTTCATCGGTAAGAAAAAATTATATTTGTGGTGAAACATTATATTACAGGAGGCGAGAAAACTGAGCTTGAAAAAGAGCGACACAAAAGAATGCGAATGATTCCTTGGTGGAAATTTCAAGTAAATCACCTGTAATTCATCTCCCATGGCCTTTAAGTAGACCCCGCTCACTGTTATTATTACTGTAAGAGCCAGTCTCGAGTAGAGGAGGCCACGAGGACACACGACAATCACTTGAGTAAGTCGTTTGATGCGTCCATGAGGTTCTTAGGATTGGTATGGCATGAACACTTCCTCGGAGGGATCCTAGAGGCAGAGGGTAGGTGAGACGAAGTGCCCCCGGCGTATTGCAAAGGATGAATGAAATGATATTAATTTAAAAGTACGTACTCGCCGTGGGAAGGACTGTTTAGTTATGTCCCTAAAAAATAATTAGTGTCACCAATCATGATTCTGGTGTATGTAAATGCTATGACTGATACAGCATCAGTACAGGGAGTTACATGAATCTGTTGATGATCTCTCTCTCTCTCTCTCTATGACAATGAAAAAAATGAGAACTTGTGTAATGACTTGCAAAAAGGTACATTAGACCATGTGAATGGGAATATAAATGGCGGATGAAGTTCATTGCAGGAAAAGGTTACATAATAAAATTTTGAAATTGTAAACAGATTATCACTAAGAAATTAAATATGAGAGTAGCTTTCATATACACCACTGATAAATTAATAAGAAAATACAATTACATAATTCATTAGACAAGACTTTCAAATAGACAGCAGTAGAGTGGGACCAATTCTTAAAAAAATGTTGACAAGATTGAGAAGATACAAGGAGCATCCACAAAGTGTGTAGTAAGTTTGAAAATAAACCTCAGCTACAAAGAAATGCTTTGCAACCTATATCAAAGAAATATGTTGAAAATTCAGCTTTACAGTCAGAGCAATAGGGCACTGGATTATATTGCCGGAATAAGTCATGTCTGGTGTAATATTTTTTTTTTAATTTCAAAGAAAAATATGATTTTTTTTTTAAACATCAGGACTTTAGCTTGATTGAATTCTGTAAAAATACAATAAGGTAAGAGCAATATAGTAAGCACACACACACACACACACACACACACACACACACACACACCATCACCATCACCATGCACATAGGTGTACTACTAGACTTACCTCACGGAGTATTCATAGTTTCCATCGTAAACACATTGTTGTGACACGCGTATCGAAAGGTGCCTCCATTATCCTTCTCCACTTTATTCCTTTGCTTCGCTGGGCAGAAATCAGGCGTGATCTTGAACAAACCACGGAAGCCCTCTTTGTTAACGGCGATTACGAACACTGCACCGATGAGGACACAGACGATAGAGGAGCCAGTGAGCAACCACCCAAGCACTTGTATATTGTTGGGAAACACATAGTCACCCCAAGCGGCTGGCAGGATGTCGATGAAGGAGAGCACCGTGATGAGCTAGAAAGCATATAAAATAGATGAGAGAGAGAGAGAGAGAGAGAGAGAGAGAGAGAGAGAGAGAGAGAGAGAGAGAGAGAGAGAGAGAGAGAGAGAGAGAGAGAGAGAGAGAGAGAGAGAGAGAGAGAGAGAGAGAGAGAGAGAGAGAGAGAGAGAGAGAGAGAGAGAAACATAGCTTTTCATTTCCATCGTTTCCACAAGTGAGGGACTGAAAAATACCTGGAAATGCATTAATGGATTGACGATAAAAAAGTAGATTTATTCATATGAAAATCAGCATATAGTAGAAGATGTAGCAGTACAAAAGTAGCTTAAATCCAATAATTTTCTTTTGGTAAGCATCAAAGGAGGTTAAATGGAAGAATGGAGAGTTAAAAGTTTGTGTGTAAGAGGTAAGTAATGTTGAAGGCTGTATAATTTACTTTGAACATTCAGACCAAATTGCCAAATGTACCAGATGAGGCTATGTAATAAAAAAAAAAAAAGCAAATTACTATTTTGAGGGGTCTCACGAACGACCCCAGCCCGAAAGTGGCGCAGGTTATTATATTTATAGAGGCTGTCGGGATGTACGGCTCTTGCTTGGCTAATGTTGCCCCCTGCCCCTGGTGCTCCACATGTTCTGAAGTTAGAGTTGATTGAAAATCTAGGCATTATGTGGATAATCTTCCGCAACTCGGCGATGGTTGAAAATTGCCGACGTGCATAAAGTATCATCTGCATACCCCGACATCTTGTTAACAGACCACATATCACTTGTATACAGTATAAACAGCAAAGGACCCAGGACACTACCTTGAGAAACTCCAGAATAAACACGAGAAAATGGCTTAAACTACCATCAAGAGAAACAAACAGCATAGATTCATGGCCCCTGTCCAAAGAAGACTGAATTTCGTGCACTAGCCTAAGTAAAACATCACTATTGCTAAGTCCTTTTTTAAAACCAAACTGCATCTCATGAGGAAACGATTTAAAAAAATAGTAGTATGACGCTTGACCAGTAAGCGTTCAGAAATTTTAGACAAAACAGGAGTACTAGTAATGGATGTGTAGTAACTAGGTGAAGTAGAGGAGGAGGATGTTTTGGGTATTAGGATAATACTTCCAGAGCGCCAGCACACCGGAAATGATCCTCGACGAATAAAATACGGAAAATAACAGCTAGTTTGAGGGCTAGTTGACTACTAAGTTCTTTTAAAAGCAAAGGAAACAGACCATTAGGATCTGTTCTCCCATATGCATCCAAACCCGATTTAAGGTATCTTAATTCAGAGGACCTGATTGCAATAGAATTGAGAGGTGGTAATGGATGACAACTCGGAAGCAACTGAATTTCCTCCATACTTTGCTTAGAACTAAATCAATCATGTAAAATGCTGGCTTTTTTTAGAGGGACAATATGTAACACCCATTGGGCTTCAGTAAAAGAGGAACAAAGGGCTCAATACCAAACAACGAGGATATAAGAGTACACAGCCAACTGTGAGATCGAGTAAGAACCTACCTCAAATGAGTATTATATGCAGACTGAGCCTCCCTGTACACATTATTCACAGTGTTACGCATATTCACATAATTCTCCCAACAAAGACGAGATCGGTTAGCAGGCCAGAAATTATAGGCAGTATTCTTGTCTCGGCAAGCCTGGTGACATTGTTCATTAAACCATGGTTTATCATGGGACAGAAATCGAAGTGTTTTAGTAGGGATAACTCTAGTTATCATGTCTAAATGCACTGTATTCAATGCAGTAACAGGGCAGGGAGCATTATAAATATCATTCAAAATAATTTTATCAAATACACGGTGAATACCACGTCAGTTTATTCTAGACTTAAGGAAAACTTATCTAGTAAAAAACTGTTCACAGCTACTGACCAGTAAGGAAATGGGCGTGATGAACAACCAGGTAGAACCCCAGTAAACGCGCAGCACCAATGGGAGGGATATTTGCATCTCATTTATCGCCTGAAACACTTTGCGGAAACCTGAGGAACAAGAAATTAAGTATCATCGATGATGTGGAAAATATAAGAGTAAAGTATGTCATTAATGAAAAATAATATTTAAAACATATCATTTCAAGGAATAGCATATATTTTGAACAACATATCATTATTAGCCAAGTGTGAAATGCTAGGAATGCATCAGTATGAAACAAGATAGTGTATATCAGAACAATAGTAATTTTTCAGATGTAACTACTGTAAGTGGAAATATTTTTCTTTAAGTAAGGGAAAAAAAACATGAAGGAAAATAACAGCAGCAACTCTAATATTGATAACAACAAAAAACACAACTGAACAACAGAATCAACAACAGCAGCATCAAATTTAACAGCATCAGTTATAATAATAATAATAATAATAATAATAATAATAATAATAATAATAATAATAATAATAATAATAATAATAATAATGATAATAATAATAATAATAATAATAATAATAATAATAATAATAATAATAATAATAATAATAATAATGCTATTACTCCTGCTACTACAACTACTACGTTGCAAAACGGCCTCCATCCATTATAGTTGCGTTGTGAGAGGTATCTTTTCTCATATCCTTTCACAAAGCATTTCATTGGCTCCAGCCCGCCAATGACTGTGGCCGACAACCATCTTTTTTTAGTATTATTAACATTATTAAACATATTGTTCTTAAGCTAACAAACCCTGTGGTTGATATGGCTATCAACCATCGTCGCCTCAAAGTTCAGGTCGGCAATGTTGGTGGTTTTGGGTGCAGGTGACATTGTTCCTCTTAGGCAGAACAGGGCTGACCTCAGGAGGGAGAAGGATAGCCTGCATATCATCCATTCGACCACACTGATTCTCGGCTGCATTTTCTTATCCGCCGGTGTTTCGGCGAGTCTTGCGTAGAAGCTCTGCACCCTTGGTCCCATCCCTCTTGACGTGAAGACTGCATTCTTTCCTCGTACGCTCTGTTTTTCTCCTCTTCATTTCTTCTGTGGGCTGCATCAAGGGTCAGGTCTATATGGCAATGGGCCATGGGATCAAAGATCCTTATGTCAAAGTACGCCCTTTGTTCACGAGTCCAAAACCCTCTGGCACTAACATCCATTCGTGCATCGTTCGATTCATTTGCGGTGCGTCTGGCGAGGTGTTTGCCTTGCAGAGGAAGCAGCATTGGCTCCACGGTCACGTCGTGACAGACTTCCTTCAGCATCTGAGCTATTACGTCTCTCACTTCATCATGTCCCATGCAGACGAAGCCTCCTGTCTTGCATGTCATGGCATGATTTGGGCTGAACGGTGAGCCACAGGTACACATGTTCAGGAGCCCATCCACTGACCAGCCATACCTCAGGGCAATGCCATCTGTGAATTCTTTCTTGTTTAAAGCTGAAGCCTTTTGCCCTGATAGGTTAAGTGGTTAGCCAGTTCGATGCGCCCACTTCCTGTGCTATTTCAGTCCTTCTTCTTGTGTCTTCCGGGAGTTCTCTCATTAGGTTACTCAAGGTGTTTCTCTATTCTTCTTCTCGGTTTTTGGAGATTTCATTCCAAATTGACCTAATTTCTTAAGGGTTGTCTTCTCCCCTTTCGTTTTGTTCGATGATGTGGTCAAAGAGTATGTGATTCGGAGTGGGTTCTCGAATTCAGACTCTGACAGACTTTGCGAGTTTGTGATGCCGAGCCGAGCGGCAGCTCCAGCAAGCTTCTCTCCTGGTCGCTAGAGTATCTATCATTTGCTATCGCAGGTATGAAGGTGTTTCTGATAGCACCTTCCAGAGGTTTTAGTAACAGAGCAACGTCAGGAACTGTCCTCATGAGGTAGTTTCATTTCTGCTTGACACCGTACGAAAATGCTGCGTAAGTTGCCTGTGGTTCTGTTTTGGCGATCTCGCTCTTCCTCTGCAAATCCGACTCCCAGCGTTTTACAGCTCTTTTTACATATTTGATTCTGTATTCAGCTGTTCCAATGACTGCCCCGAGGTGTCTTTCACCAGTCACTGACAGTTTCATGTTACTGCCCTGGAATGCAGTTTTGGCCCGATCGTATGCCTCAGGTTTCATAATCATCGCAGACTTAGTGGCGTTGGGACGGTACCCCATTTTAGGGGGGGGGTTCAATGACGAGGCCCCACCATTTCCTGAGGTCCGCAGATTTTCCTACTCCTGTGAGGTCATCGGCATACGCCACCTGTTTGACGTTGGTGTTTTCATGGTGGATGGTGTTCTGCAGCTTTATCATTCCTAGAGCATATATTGTCATGACCACTGGGTCGCCCTGGGTGGTACCCTCTGAGGATTGTATGGCCTCCGGGTCTCCAAGTCGTTAGTCATTATGTCTGCTGATAAACAGCCTAGCAGGTTCTTTGAACGTATGTTCAATATATTGGGCAAAGATAGGGCACTTGATTTTGATGTGCAGTGCTGTTTTCCTATTGATGTTGTTGAACGCATTAGCAGCGTCCACCATCAGCACCGCCTCGCAATCTGGGTCTTTGAACATACAGCCTGCTGACCCGCACACACTTGGAGATTCCCCACCGCCTTCCTCACGTGTCCTTCACCACCTCCATGATAGCCTTGCCTATGATCCACCTTAGCACTTTCCCTATCCCGATGGGGTGACAGCCTGTATTTTTATCCAGCGGGATGAGCCGGCAGGCCGTCAAAGGCTCGAGGTATTGGCAATTCTCTGACGCCAATTTTCTTGCTAGGGCGGCTATTGCGTCGCGGAGATCCACAGATGGATTCCCACTGATGATCTAACTAAGGAAGTGTTTCCACCACTTGGCATCCATGCCTGATGGTCCAGCCGCTCCCTGAGTGTGAAGGCCGTGCCTCCAGATCACGTCGCCGCTGATATGGTCAATGACAAGTCGATGATGATTACTACTACTACTACAACTACTACTACTACTCCACCAACACACACACACACACACACACACACACACACACACACACACAAACTTACCAAAGAAGGCTAAGATGGAGATCAGCTGCAGCAGACACAGGATAAGGACCGATATTCCCGCCGAGTAATAGAAGAACAACTCGAACATATATATCCCACCCTGTAGGCACATTGGCAGTCCCATTAGAAACAAAAATATGCACGTCCACATTACTACCATCGCCTTCGTCTTGCGGAGTGACTGGAACTGGTCCACGACTGCCGTGATAACTGTCTCCACCATCGTAAACTGTGAGGATGAAATATGGCAGATATATGTTGCTGAAAGCAAAGCGGTGGCAAGATTATCGTGATGAATAATGACTTATATTTACTACTAGTTATGTAGATAGAATAAAAGTTTAATGTACATCATAAAAGAGATATACATCTAGCAGAAAACGTTACTAACCATTTCCCTTAATTGTAAAATTTAGCATATATTTTATCAGCAATTTCTCACAACAGAATAAAAGGTAGAAGGACAATGGAGGTTGCGAAATTTCAAATATAGTGTGTAAGAAATAAACAACCAAAACACAAGAATATTAAGAAATTAACAGAGGGCTGTCGGCCGAAGAACACAATTATGCTCTAAAAAGTTAGTTATGCATCATCTGCCCTCCTCGTTCAAAAATCAATATATTACAAGTACGTAAGAGCTTAGTATGTTTCAATTATGAAATATCCATGAAATACACAGAATTTTGACTAGAGCTTTCCTAAAACTGAATCCATCTAATCTGTACCTATTGCTGCGGGAATTTGGATCTTTTTTCTTATATGGATAAACTAAGAAATACCATTCGGAGATGGATTAATGAAACTTGAGATGCATTTGCATTGCTTTGAAAAAATATAGTACCCGTGACGACGTAATATGAATATTTAACTTAAAAGGGATTAACAAATTAATTTTGCTAAGGTGGAGCAAGCGCCTCCGTGGTCAAGTGGTAAGCATTTCGGCTACCATTCCGCGGGCCCGGGTTCGAATCCCGGCCCGGGCAGTCGGCATTCAGCTCACCCAGCTGTTCATCCTCCCTTTCGGACTGGTCGATAAATGGGTACCTAGAAACCTGGGGAAGGTAAACTGCGGCAATCCCGGATTTCACACTGTCAAGTGTCCCGGGGAAATTGTTCTTTACGTACCACAGGCTTAAGGGGCCATCGGATGGGAGATGAGCATTGTAGCCACGCGCAGCAACAACGTATGCACCCTCCTTTACCTTTAAAGTGGAGCAGTAGTTAGCGTACATGGATGGCTCCGCGGGCACGGGAGGAGAAGGAGGAGGAGCAAGACGAAAATTACCTGGGAACCAAATCCGAGAGTGATCAGCATGAAGAAGAAAAGCACAGACCACAGCTGAGGGATGGGCATGATGCTGAGTGCTGCCGGATAGACGACGAAGGCCAGGCCAGAGCCTGATGTAGCCACCTCACTGATCTCAACACCCATCTCGTTGGCCAAGAACCCCAGCACGGAAAAAATTACCATTCCAATAAAAACGGACGTCGTGCAGTTAGCGACAGCGATCATGAATGCATCCCTGAAGTAAATAAGGATATAGAGTAAGTATATCAATCAAACTGTGGTGTTCAAAAAACATTCTTAACTTCTATTCAACAACATAAAATCTAAAACACGGTAGTTTAACTGCGGGTCTGCAGGTCACGGTGAAGTCCAATGGTTGATATTTTGTGACCGGCGTAGCACTGATGTACTGGATTAATGTATAAAAAGAAAACACTAAAGAGTCGTCGACTTTGACTTTATGAAATTTATTGAATAATATTAGATTACTAGAGTAACAATTTTTCACTCTGTGTTAGCGCTAATGCTTTATAAGAGTAACAGAACAGTGCACCAAAGTACAATTAGAAGAGTGTTGGAGACATCCTCCAAAATGTATTTGCTTTTAATAGTAATGATCTTTCATTTATTCAAAATAGACAGTTAAGTAATACACAAGCGTACTAAACTAAGCTACAAGATCCTCCCTAACACATCTAACAGACGTGACAAACGACGTAAATCTGATGAACCTTATCTTACAAATAAGTTGCAACTGATCAGATAGTGTTTAAAACATAAAGATCTTGCACACTTTATTTTTATGTTGCAAACCAATGCCAGATAATATTCAGTGACACTTCTCTTGATATGACAAAAATATTGAGAAATTTAATGTGAGAACAGATATAGATATTTCGGAAAAAAACAACTGGAAAAACGGTATCGTATTGCTTAACAATATGAACGTCAAGTTAGAGGTATCATTGTCAAAACATTTGATTGAACTGTGTAAGTCTTAATATCACCTATTATTGCTTGAAATATCAAATAAAAATCAGGAGAATTTGTGAAAGTCGGTCTGCAATGTTAGATTTCCATAAGCTAAAGACTGCAACAGCTGCATTCAGTATTACATAGGGCATACAAGTGAATCGCCGTTTTATTTACTTTAAATCAAGTAATATCTACAACCAGAAATAAGATAGCAACTGAAACAATAGGTGCGTGTCTTTGACTTCCTATTGCCACCACATCTACTAACTAACTCATGGGGAGCATACACCCTGTGGTGCGTCGCCTAAGTCACTCGCCGTCCATAGTCCCGGCGGTCCTCCCAAGCAAGCTCCCATGCAGCTGCCCTGTTCATCCGAAGTCCATCCAGGCAGGATCGGCTGACTTGCCCCAGACGTGAATCACAAAGGCGTCCCCTTGGTCTCCTCCACTCAGTGTTTTCTCGTACAGAAACAAACCTGTGGGCAGGATCGACCTCCGGGAGGCGCGCTACGTTCCCATATAGCCGGAGGTGGCGTTAAAGGACTAGGCTGGTAATAGGGCTCGATTCAGTTTCACGGAGTAGTCGCTGGTTCAATACAAAGTCATACCAGCGATACACGATGATCCTGCGAAGGCACTTGGTACCAAAGGCATCAACACGCCTCTCCAAGTCTTTATTTCAAGTCCATGTCTCACAGCCATACAGTAATACAGGGAGCACAAGCGACCTAAAGATTCAAATCTTTGTCCGACTGAATATATATCAACAATGCCATATACTCATATACTGAGCGAGTCCATAACACCGTGGGCCAGCCCAGTCTGACGAGTGATTTCCTGGTGAGACCCATCATTGTTATGCACTACGCTACCAAGGTATGTGAAGCTTTTGGTGACTTCGACATTCTCACCACATGCATGGACAGACTAAACTGTGTCATCAGGCAAGCCTCCAAACGACTAGATCTTGGTTTTGGCCCAGGAGGCCTTCAGTCTCATTGGCTTCGCCTCTGTATGCAGCACTTCGAGACCTATCACCAAGACATTCAGCGATTCTGCAAGGAGTACAGCATCATCAGCTAAAACAAGATCAATGACCTTGATATTGCCAACAGATGATCCGCAACCTTTGATCAGCAACTTTGCCTAATTCCCAGTCAATGCAAGTGTTGAAAAGTCATTGAACAAAAACGCACCCCTACCTGAATTAACAAGGAAGAAGCCGGAAACGCCTCCCCCACACTTCACAGCACTTTCATTACCAAAGTAAAGTCATCAGGTCAATAATCCTTGCAGGAATCCCAGGGATCCGCAGAATACCACGGAGTACCTCACGATGCAGAGTCAAAAGCCTTCTTGAGATCGAAATAGGCGACGAGTAACCCCTGTCGAATCACACGTTGGCGTTCCACGTGGACGTGAAGTGCTAGGATCAGGTCAGCTGTTGACTTGACAGGTGTGAATCCGGATTGCTCAGGTCTCTGAATCTTTAGCAGATGAGATCGAATTCGCATCAGCAGCAGATGAGCGAGCACCTTCCCGGCACATCGAGCAGTGTAATACCACGGTCGGTCCCCTGTGCCTTTCCGGAATGGCACCGGACTGCCAAGCGGCAAACAGCACCGCATGCAACACACGGATCATCGCTTCACATCCAGCTTTCAACATCTCTGAGCTGATTTTACACATCCCAGCTACCTGTCCACCCTTCGACTTCCTCACAGCCTCTCTCACTTCCGCAAGAGAGGGTGGAGTTTCGTTTATTAGTGCATCAGCAGCTGCCATATGCAACCCAGCCAGAGGAAGCTGTCTGCTTGAGTGCTCTGCCGTGTACAACTGCCCAAAGTGCTCGACCCAACGAGCTTGGTAACCATCCGCATCTGATGCTATCTGCCCATCAACCGTTCGGATAGTACTCATCTAAGATGTGGATTTGGAGCGGAGCTTCTTCAGAGCTCGAAAGGCAGGTCTAAGGTCGTTTGAAGTTAAACAACCTTCGACGTGCTCAGCGAGATCTCAGCCTCCTCAGAAGGGTTCTACTCCTTCGTGAAAAAGTCTTACATCGATACGAGTCCCCTGCCAGCCTGGCAGAACAACTCCTCTATATTTACCAGTGTCTCCTTCAAGGCAACGCCACTCCTAGACCTGGGGCGCTCTCCAATGCACTCCTCAGCAATTTTGAGAGTGTCATGTTGAAAGGTTTCCCACAACTCTCCAGGGTCGTCAAAATTACCAAGCACTTCAAACCGATTTGAGACTGCCACTCTACACTCCTGACTGCATGCCTGTTCCCTCAGTTTCACAAGATGGAACTCTGGGGGGTTGCATCTTGAATTTTGGGGGGACCTGAAGCGTATCCTGAGTTCTGCAACAACGAGTCTGTGGTCGGTAGAAAAGAACTCAGCACTCCGGAAAATCCTACAGTTCTGGAGGATCCTCCAACGAGTATTAACAAGGATTTGATCGATCTCCTTTGCCACACCTTCAGCATTGTTGTACCAAGTCTAGCGGCGAGGCTCGCGTCTCTTTTTTTTCTACAGTAAAGGAAACAGCTCAAGGGGGAAAAAAAGCTGCAAATCACTGTTCCTACAAAAAGTTAAGAGTGGCCAAAAGAGAGGTCATTTTCGGGAGGAGAGGTGTTCTGAAAATCTCCTCTTGAAAGAGTTCAAGTCGTTAGCAGGAGGAAATACAGGTGAAGGACGACTGTTCCAGAGTTTACCAGCATGAGGGATGAAAGAGTGAAGATGCTGGTTAACTCTTGCACAAGGGATTTGGAAAGTATAGGGATGATCTTGAGTAGGAAGTCGTGTGCAGCGGGGCCGCGTTAGGGGGAAGGCATGCAGTTAGCAAGTTCAGAAGAGCAGTCATCGTGAAAATATCGATAGAAGATAGAAAGAGAGGCAACACAGCGGCGGAGTTTAAGAGATAGAAGACTGTCAGTAAGAGGAGGGGAGTTGATGAGACGAAGACCCTTTGACACTACTCTGTCCAAGAGAGCTGTGTGAGTGGAGCTCCCACACACGTGAGATGCATACTCCATACGAGGACGAGATAGCAACTGTGCGGGGGAAAAAAACTGGCGGAGACGATACAAAGCGGAGACGATACAAAACGCCTAACTTCGAAGAAGCTGATTTAGTGAGAGATGTGAAGTTTCCTATTAAGATTTTGAGTTAAGGATAGACCGAGGATGTTTAGTGTAGAAGAAAGTGACAGCTGAGTTTTGTCGAAGAATAGAGGATAGGTGTTTGGAAGATTGTGTCGGGCTGATAGGTGGAGAAATATAGTTTTTGAGGCGTTGAAGGACACCAGGTTTTTTCTGTCCCAATCGGAAATGATAGTGTTCTGCAGTCTCCAGTCTGGAGTCCTGTAATTCCTGTTGAAACCGTCTTCTGTTGAAAGAAGTTAAATAATGCAAAGTAGAGTCGTCGGCGTACGAGTGGATATCCGGTATGCGGGTGAAGTGTTTTCACTTCAGGGAACTAGACGTCCCTGCCCTGCATAGTCTCAGGTCACCCTTGGACAAGGTATAATACCTGATCTGTCTCCCGTGCCACGGTCACGGTGAAGCCACTGGGCAGCAGCAGTGGTGGATTGGACTACAGGCAGAGGATCTCTTTATGAGACAATGGCTGGAGTTCCAGGGTCCTAGTCAGCTGGACCGTGCCTAATTAGTGTGGCGACCTCTACACTAAAAAGCCTCCCTGGGACCCAGTTGTCGGTGTGAGCTCCCCGTCCCTCCCCTCTATCGACAGTACTCCCATCCCTATTCTGCATAAGAGCTGGTTCTTGTTTTCTCCTGAAAGAGATGTCTTCCGTGGGCCATTTGAGGTTGTACCTCCCGGCTTCTAGGTGAAGTTTCGGAGGGTATTTCTTATACTCAAGGAATATTTCAGCTTTTTGGTCTCTCAGGAAGGGCGTCTGATACTCTCTAGAGTTGGTGTAGAACACCTGGTGACAGGTGCCACTGGCCAGGCCTCGAAAGGGTCGCAGAGTTGGGTTAGACGTTTGGGAAAGTGGGAACGAATTGCTGGTTCCTCTCCTCTCTTGCCAGCTCTGCTCTGAGTGATTACGCCGGCCCCGTTCTATGGGACAAAATTTCGAGGACAATAGCTGAAAAGCGCCGGGTTGTGAAAGTCTCGTGACCGAGGCTCAGGACAAGCGATTGGTCTTTGAGGCGTTTTCAAGACCCTGTGGGAGCGAACTCCCAGTGTGGGAGGTATCTAACACAGCAGTATCTAATTTCCATGCACAATTTTTATCCAGTTCAATTTATGGTCACACTTTAAGTTATTTCGAAAGCGCTTTTAATATTTGCCCAAACTGTTAACTCGCTTAAATTTCTAACAATGCCTTCGAACCTTAAGTGTGACGTCTGTCCCGGATGATTTGCAGCTCAGTATTTCCAGCTGAGTAGAACTTGCCGCCTCTGCGTTCAATGATTACAACTTCAGAAGGCTGTGACTGAATGGAAAGCCAAACATAATGATCTTGAAAAGAAATTTGAAGCCCTTCAGGAATTTGTTGTAAGTAATGTGGCAGTGACTCCACCATCGATGGTGGAGACGCCAGGTATCATATTAACCAGTAGGAATATCACTAGCATTATTCATGTATAAAAATGCAGCTACTATTTTTTTAATTTACGAACCTTGACTAATCAATCAAAGAATCAGTGGGGGCATATGCCGGAGGGCTCGTCGCCTCCCACCCTACGACGCCAAGCCCGGAGGTCCTTCCGGGCGAGTCTCCGTGTAGGCCCCCTTCCCAACCCGAGTACCTCCCGGCAAGATCTATCGACTTGCTCAAGCCACAAACTCCGTGGGCGCCCCCTTGGCCTCCTCCACTCAGGATTGTCTCTTACAGAGACAACCCGATGACCAGGATCAGCTTCAGGGTAATGTGCCACGTGCCCGTATAGCCGGAGTTGGAGTTGACGGACTATGCAGGTAATATATGTCGAATCAGTCTCACGGAGTAGTCGCTGGTTTGACACAAAGTCATTCCAGCGATATCCCATGATTCTGCGTAGACATTTATTACCAAAGGCATCAATCCGCCTCTCCAAGTCCCCATTTAGTGTCCATGTCTCACAACCATAGAGTAAGACAGGGAGCACAAGGGAATTGAAGATCTGGATCTTTGTTCTTCTACACAGGTATCAACAACGCCATATACTCGTGTTGAGCGAGTCCATAACACCGTGGGCCAGGCCAATCCGCCGTGAGACTTCCTGGCCAGACTCACCGTCGTTATGAACTACGCTACCAAGATACGTGAAACTTTCTGAGATCTCATCGTCCTCGCCACACGCATGAACAGATTGTAATTGTTTCATCTAGCATGCCTCCAAACACCTGTACCTTGGTCTTGGCCCAGGAGACCTGAAGTCCCAAGGGCTTCGCCTCCTCGTGCAGTGCCACGAGAGTCAGTCACCAAAACCTCCAGCGACTCCGCCAGGATTACTGGATCATCGGCAAAAACAAGGTCAGTCATCATCATCATCATCATCGTTTAACTTCCATTTATTCCCTATGGTGGGGTTGGACGAGATAAGAGCCTCCTCCACTGTTGCCGGTCCATAGCCATTTCTTCCGTGATGTTCAGCCTTACTCCACCACCCTTCTCCACGTCTTCCTTGGCCTTCCTGGTGGTCTTTTGCCCTCTACCTCAAAGTTTAGTGCTCGTCTCAGGATGTGTTCTTCTCCTCTTCTCCTCACATGTCCAAACCACCTTAATCTGGTCTTACTCAGTAACTCCTCCAGACCCTCCAGGCCACTCCTTTTCATCACTTCTTCATTTGAAATGCCATCTTGCCATATGATTGCCATCAAATATCTAAGCATTCTCACATCACACCGTATCAATAGTGCTCCCAGCTGTTTCGTCGTAGTCAGTGACCCTGGTATTGCCGATGGATGCTCCGCAATGACTCTGGTCCACAACTCTGCCCAGTACCCAGTCCATACAAGTGTTGAAAAGCGATGGGGCAAGGACACAGCCCTGGCTCACTCCCGCATTCACGGGTAAGAAGCTGGACAAGCCTCCCCCACACTTCACAGCACTCTCTGTCCCAGAATACAGGTCAATCAACAAACCAATAGTCCTCGCAGGAATCCCACGGAGTCGCAGAAAATCCCAGAGTGCCTCGCGATGCACTGAATCAAAAGCCTTCTTGAGATCGACATTGGCTGCAAGCATCCCCTGTCGAAACTCTCGTCAGCGCTCCACCAGTACGCGAAGCGCTAGGATACGGTCAATTGTTGACTTACCAGGCGTGAACCCAGACTGTTCAGGTCTCTGCAGCTTCAGCAGCTGGCTGCGAATTCGCATCAGCAATAGGTGGGCAAGCACCTTGCCTGGCACACTGAGCAGTGTAATACCACGGTATTTGTTGCAGTCCTGGCGGTACCCTTTTCCTTTCCAGATAGGGACGACCAACCCCCTCTTCAGTCAGGAGGAATGGTACCGGACTGCCATACGGCAGTAAAGACCGCATGCAACCCGCGGATCATGGCCTCACCTCCAGCTTTGAGCAGCTCCCCACTGATGTTACAGGTACCAGGTGCCTTTCCACTCCTCAACTTTGCCACAGCCTCCCTGACCTCGACCAGAGAGGGTGGGCTTTCGTCAATGGGTGGATCAGCATCTGCCACCTACAACTCAGCAATTGGAAGCTACCCACGTGGAGGGTACGCCATGTACAGCTGTTCAAAGTACTCAACCCAACGAGGCCTCTGCCCATCCATGTCCGACACGAGGCAGCCGTCAGCTGTTCGGATAGCGCTCACCTGAGAGAGAGACTTGGAGCAGACCTTCTTCAGGGCTCGGTAAGCAGGTCGGAGGTCATTCGCATTTAAATGGCCCTCGACTTCATCAGCGAGACCCCTGACATACCTCTCCTCCTGGTATCGCTATACCAAGTCCAGCCGTGCAGCTTTTGTCTCTGGTACCAGGAACCCGCAATTCTCAACCTTCTGGATTTTGCAAAATTTAGGAGAAGAGAGCTGTTGATGTCCCTGGTACCAGATCCATGGGGACCAACACATAGCTCGCAGACAACCCTGTCAGAAGTAGCACTGAAGTCGCCCAGGACAATGAGTGTCTCCCGGGGAGGGCACTGGTCTAATACGGAGTCAAGTTTGGTGTAGAACATCTCCTTCTCTTCTGTTTCACGCATCTCGGTAGGAGCGTACACTGCAAGAAGAGACATGAAGCCCACTCGCATTATACGCTCATCAACCGGAGCAATCTCAACCACAAATGGCAACAGTTGGTTGGAGATGCCCATAGCTACCCCCTTGACATGGAAGCCATTGCTCATGTAGAAGGTGTATCCCCAATTACTGATGTCGCCATTGCCAGGCCTCTTCGTCTGATATATATATATATATATATATATATATTTATATTTATATATATATATAATTATATATATATATATATATATATATATATATATATATATATATATATATATATATATATATATATATATATATATATATATATATATATATATATATATATATATATATATATATATATATATATATATATATATATATATATATATATATATATATATATATATATATATATATATATATATATATATATATATATATATATATATATATATATATATATATATATATATATATATATATATATATATATATATATATATATATATATATATATATATATATATATATATATATATATATATATATATATATATATATATATATATATATATATATATATATATATATATATATATATATATATATATATATATATATATATATATATATATATATATATATATATATATATTCGGTCCTTGACAAACAAATTTAGTGCTGAATTGGCGCACGGTGTGGAAAAAGTTTTATCAACATTTCCTAATCCTTACCTCATGCAGTTGTTTGTAAATTTGTTGTATGATGAAAGGGTAATGAGGCAACCAAAGCAAACGCCTAGGGAGTAGAAAATTTGAATGGCAGCATCGCTCCACACCTCCACCTCCATTAGGCGTGTCATGTTCGGCTTTAGGATGTAGTATTCCAAACCTTCGTAAGCCCCTTCCAGCGTGATCCCTGAAACCGGACAGATTTCAGCCAAGAAAAATACATGATTCCGCCAAAGTTCAACGGTCGTGCAATTTGTGTTTATGCTCATATACATTCTTTTAAAGAAAAATGAAGCACATGGAGGCAAACAATAGATAGAGTAACTATCTCTTGGGGAGCACATGCCCGGGGGTGCGCATCGCATCGCAGCGTTTTCAGTAGTGTCACCGACAAGTCAAACGGGATCATACAAACGCAAACAAAAGACAAACGCCAGCAAACGCTTTTCATCAGCCATTCAGCGAGTAGTATAACCGAAGCACACAGCAGTCAGGTTCCCTTAGGAATGTATTTTGAAGAATAAAATATAGAATATAATGCTCTTTGAGACCCAGAAAGTTGGTGTTGTGTTAAGAAATATTTATTTTCTTGTCATTTCACATTAAAAAGAACCTGAAAAGTACATAAGACAAGGGAAATAAGGGAAGATGCTGCGTTTTCTGAATACATTTCGCATTTTTTTGACCGCTAGGCAGCGGTGTGCGACTCTAATTCGTGGCTATGACTTTAATTCCGAAGCAGAGCTGTTTTTTCGTATGTTGGTGAGTTTCTTGCATTATCTCTTTACATATTCTTCATGTGCGGGCGAGGAAATATATATTTTTGCAATATTATAGTTGACTTCAAGCTAAAACAAGGAGAAAATTAGAGCTGGCTCAGAACTCATACATGCGAACTGTAAACATAACTCTTGCCATGGAGAAATCGTCTGCCGCTGGATGAGGGGCATATACTGTACAGAAGATTAAGCACAGGCGATCTGTTGTCATCCTCAAGAAACAAATCGTCGAATTCCTCCATCTTCCTACTTCCTACAGTGTGCACTCTGAGTAATTGGGTCTGAAGAGGGATGTACACGAATTGTTATATGCTTTCGTTTGACTTGTCGGTGACACTACTGAAAACGCCTTCACTCGCCACCTGTACTCCTGGCGGTGTCACTCAGTTTTAAGAAGTAGTACCAGATTGCACCAGTAAAAAGTACCAAATGAGAACAAAACGTACCAGATTGAGTAAATATAACATTATTTACTAGTCTACATACCTTTAGAAATGTAAATCTATCTCCTCTTGGATTGCTGAAGGTGTTAAATGTAACGTCTTACGGCACTTATTTTAAAGATCATAGCTAGCGGGAGTTCGAAGGTTCTGGTAACTTTTGTGAGCTGCCTCTCTATCTCTGATAGCACGAGAACAAGCGTGATTAAACCAAGGCTTTTAGAAAAAGTACGTGGAAGGGAGTAGAGAAAGTACGTGGAATGTATGCCTCCATTCCAGAGACAATCACCTCTGTGATGCGCTGGGCACACACAGAAGGGTCTCTCTCCTGGTAGCAATAATCATTCCACCGGAAATCCTAAAAGTACATCCTCAGGTCGTCCCACCGAGCTGAAGACAAATGCCAGAAGCATCGCCTCTTCGGTGGGTCCAGAGGATGTACAGGAGCGATAGAACAGGATACAGAAATAAGGTTGTCATCGGAGGAGCCCAACGGAGAGAACAGTTTGACAGAGTAAGCAGAAGGGTTAAAGGTTAGGAAGAGGTGTAGTATGTTGGGCCTGTCTCCAAGACGGTCGGGAATACGTGTAGGATGTTGAACCAACTGCTCTAGATCGTTGAGGAGCGCAAAGTTGTGGCTAGTTTACCAGGCTGTTCAGTGAAAGGATGAAAGCCAAAGCTGGTGGTGAACATTGATATCTCCCAAAATGGAGATTTCAGCGAAGGGAGAGTGGGTCAAGATGTGCTCCAGTTTAGAGTTCAAATAGTCAAAGAATTTTACATAGTTAGTAGAGTTAGGTGAGAAATAAACAGCACAGATGTATTTAGTAATAGAATGAGAATGAAGTCTTAGCCAGATGGTGGAAAATTCAAAAGAGTCAAGGTCGTGAGCACGAGAGCAAGTGATGTCGTTGCACACGTAGACGCAACATTCAGCTTTGGATTGAAATTTAGGATAGAGACAGTAGGAGGGAACAGAGTAGAGATTGCTGTCAGTAGCCTCAGAAAATATTTTTGGCTAGTTGTCAGAAGTCTCTGGAAAAATTAAAGAAAGCAAGGTTGCGGCACCTTCTATTTATGAAAGAGATTTGTTTAGCCGGAGAATATATTTGTCACGATTCCGGGCAGAGACATTAAAATCGTGATTAGCAGGAGTGCGAAGGCTCGTGTGTGTGTGTGTGTGTGTGTGTGTGTGTGTGTGTGTGTGTGTGTGTGTGTGTGTGTGTGTGTGTGTGTCTCTATATATATATATATATATATATATATATATATATATATAGATATATATATATATATATATATATATATATATATATATATATATATATATATATATATATATATATAGGGAAGTTTATAGTAGTAGTCAGTCCGATTCGCTAGAAGAGAGGTCAATTTCAGACAGATCCGTGTCTTGTCTTGAGAGGTGTCTCCTCTTCTCCAAGAGTTTGAAGTTTCCTTCAAATTAGAGAAACAGTTAACTATTGTTAAAACATCACCTTTTAATATGTTTTGAAATCAGCCCCGCTGTGATGAGTGACTTACCTCGTATGAAAAGAATTATCATCACGGCATAGGGAAAGAGGGCGGTGAAGTATACAATGTTCCCCGTAACTTTGATCCCCCGTGCAAGACAGGCGCCCACGATCACCCATGCAAGAGCTAGCATCCCTACCAGCTCCCACTGCATGTCCCCCATGTTGTCCCACGTGGTGCCATTCATCTTCAGTAAACGATTTCTGAAACAAAACCAGAATGTTTCTAACACGTACCGATTATCGCGGATCATGATATAATATTTGGCTTAACAAAATAGGTTATGTAAGCCACCATAATAATGTAACATTTTTTTTATTTATTTACCGCAAGTTCCTTAGACCACGGATACTTATTTTCGTCGTGTATCTCTGTACATATTCTAGACTGCATTCGAGTATACTCGCCCCAAAAATTGTTTTTCATGGAATTGAATATTTTATATTTTCCCTATTATATGTTTTATCTTTTACAGCATTATTTATTTTTTGTGCTTTCCCGACAATTGGACAACCTTGAAAGCTGACAATAGCTACGTTCAAAGAGAAGGACAGAACAATGCAGTGGCGGCGGGAACAGTCAATATATTGTAGATAATCAGTTTTAATATAAACTTTTTGTTGGTGAGCGTATGATGCTGACGAGGATGAAGCACACATTGGGCTTCATATCTCTTATTGCAGTGTATGACCCGACCGAGATGTGCGAACCTGAGGAGAAACAAATGATCTACGCCAAGCTCGACTCTATGGTTGACCAGTGCCCCCCATGCAACATACTCATTGTCTTGGGCGACTTCAATGCAGTTACTGGTACAGAGAGAGATGGCTTCAAGTTGTGTTGGTCCCCATGGCTCTGGCACTAGAAACGTAAACAGTAGGGATGGGCAAGTACCGTTAAGTACCGGTAGTACCGGTACCGAAAACTCAGGTACCGTTAGTACCGGTACCGGTACCCGAAGGAGTATTCTTTTTATCTTAATGACTTCTGATGAAATTCCCAAATAAATTTCCTGTAGAGAAAACTCTCTCTCTCTCTCTCTCTCTCTCTCTCTCTCTCTCTCTCTCTCTCTCTCTCTCTCTCTCTCTCTCTCTCTCTCTCTCTCTCTCTCTCTCTCTCTCTCTCTCTCTCTCTCTCTCTCTCTCTCTCTCTCTCTCTCTCTCTCTCTCTGAATGAAGTGAATATTTATTTTTTCGAAAAAAAAATAGCATGTATAGTTTTTATGGATGTACTCGATCATAGTCTAATAACAATAACAATATTTATTAGCAACCTAAAAAAGAAAAAGAATCGGACATCAAGAATTATCCAGTAACTTCAATAAATAAATAAAATAATAAAATAATGGAAACGGGAGCTGTGATGGAAACGGAAAGCAGGACAAAATGGTGGGAACTTGGGGAGACGGTCAGCGAGGCAGTGACTCAGCGTGTTCACACAGGGCCTATACCGGGTGATACCACATGGAGGCGGGCGAGCGCCGAGCGTCACTAAGATCCAAACGGTACCGGTACTAGCGGCAATGCTCAGTGCCGAGTGATCATGAGGCTTCGCGGCACCAGGTACCGGTACCGGGTGCCGGCTGAAGAGATTCTTTGCGGCACGAGGCACCGGTACCGGGTGCCGCGAAGAATCGATTCTTCGCGGCACCCGGTACCGGTACCTGGTGCCGCGAAGCCTCATGATCACTCGGCACTGAGCATTGCCGCTAGTACCGGTACCGTTTGGATCTTAGTGACGCTCGGCGCTCGCCCGCCTCCATGTGGTATCACGCGGTATGGGCCCTGTGTGGAGACGCTGAGTCGCTGCCTCGCTGACCGTCTCCCCAAGTTCCCACCATTTTGTCCTGCTTTCCGTTTCCATCACAGCTCCCACTCAATATATCACACAATCACTGATATTGCTGACAAACTTTCTACGCCTAACTATTCAGCAGGGCTCCAACAGAGGTTTCCATCATCATTCTTTCCTTCGTACCTGAAGAAGTCTTCACTGGGTGAAACCTTTGTGACCACTTTATCAACCGGCGTTATTAAGGTGTTGCCACCATCACGGCAGTGTGTCTTGTTTAACGGCAGCATGTCGACCAGACCACAATAATCATTCAGGGGTAAGCAGGACTGGTTGTAGTAGTAGAGACTTTCATTTCCGCATAATGCGGCGCCCTCTTCAGAGTAGCATTCTACCGGAGAAAAAGAATAGGAGAAATATGAGGAATATGATTAATAAGAGTGAGAGGAAACAAAATGGCAGGAATATAAATAATTGAATCATAGGCGAAAAAGAATCATGATGAGAAGTGAGACGAGACAAAGAGAGTTTGGCAATTTAAAAGCAAAAGCAAATTCGATATATAAATCTAATTATCTGAATACCTTGGCTATAAAATAATAACAAAGACTCGGTGGTGTGCAGAATTAATTCATCACTTTCCTTGTTCAGTAAAATTGTCATATTATTGTTTAATACCACACGATTTGTTTTTATTAATTAACGTCTCGTGACATTGCTACTCTTTAAAAAAGGACGTCTAAATGAAAATAAAACTATGATATAACGTTCGTGAAGATAAGTTGACTACCCCTTAACTCTCAAGCACGCATATGCAGTCATCCACGCATGCGCACCCACCAACTCATGAAGGAATACAAGAGCAGGCACACACAAAGACACCCAGCAGTGACACACACACACACACACACACACACACACACACACACACACACATATATATATATACGTATATATATATATATATATATATATATATATATATATATATATATATATATATATATATATATATATATATATATATATATATATATATATACATCGCAGGAGTAGGTAGGAAGACACCTACAGAAACGGGCGCAAGCTACTCCCGGTGAGGTATATATGGGAAGTGAGGAGGGTGCTGAAGTCCTCCAAAGACCCTTCCCATGTCCTCACTTTCCCTTTCCCTATTGTCCCACCAACACCAGAGAGTAGTTCAGCATGCTCAATAAAGACAAATCCTATCTTTTTCCACACCACACTACATTCACACAACATACACACCTTTTCCCAAAATTTGAAATTCAAAATGGCGCACCAAAACACTGCCTCGGTGTCCCCGCCTGTAAGGGGGACCACAAATTCCCCCAAGGAGGACTCCCCTTCCGGCTGCCGACTTGAGAGGTGTCTTGCTAACTCCTCGAACCTCTTTCTTATCAATTTTTGCAACATTCGCGGTCTTTGTTCTAATTTTCATTCTGTGGAGCACCATCTTTCCTTTAAACCTCACCTTCTCTTCCTCACCGAAACACAGGTTTCTCAGGCTGCTGACAGCAATCTCTACTCTGTTCCCTCCTACTATCTCTATCCTAAATTTCAATCCAAAGCTGGATGTTGCGTCTATGTACGCAACGACATGACTTGCTCTCGTGCCCACCTGGCTAAGACTTCATTGTCATTCTATTACTAAATACATGTGCGCTGTTTATCTATCACCTAACTCTACTAACTATTTAAAATTCTTTGACTACTTGAACTCTAAAGTGGAGCACACCTTGACCCACTCTCCCTTCTCTGAAATCTCCATCTTAGGAGATTTCAATGTTCACCACCAGCTTTGGCTTTCATCCTTTTTCACTGACCAGCCTGGTGAACAAGCCTTCAACTTTGCTCTCCTCAACGATCTAGAGCAGTTGGTTCATCGCCCTACACATATTCCAGACCGTTTTGGAGACAGGCCCAACATACTAGACCTCTTCCTTAATTCTAACCCTTCTACTTACTCTGTCAAACTGTTCTCTCCATTGGGCTCCTCCGATCACAACCTTATTTATGTATCCTATCCTATCGCTCCTGTACACCCTCTGGACCCACCGAAGAGGCGATGCTACTGGCACTTTGCTTCAGTTCGGTGGGACGACCTGAGGATGTACTTTTCCGATTTTCCGTGAAATGATTATTGCTTCCAGGAGAGAGACCCCTCTGTATGTGCCCAGCACATCACAGAGGTGATTGTCTCCGGAATGGAGGCATACATTCCACGTACTCTCTCTACTCCTCATACTAAAAAGCCTTGGTTTAATCACGCTTGTTCTCGTGCTGTCAAATAGAAAGAGGCAGCTCACAAAAGGTACCAGAGCCTTCGAACTCCCGTTAACCATGATCTTCAGATTTCCGGCCGGAATCGTGCCAAATCTTTCCTTCGACTTAGTAAACCTCTTTCATCCATAGCAAATGCCAAACTTTGCTTTTTCTAATTCTTCCCGTGACTTCTGGCACCTAGCCAAAAATATCTCCTCCAATTTCACTTCTTCATCTTTCCCTCCTCTTCTTAACACTGACGGCAACACCGCCGTCTCATCTGTTTCTAAGGCTGAACTCTTCGCTCAAACTTTCTGTAACAACTCCACTCTGGACGATTCTGGGCATATTCCTCCTACTCATCCCTCCTCTGACTCCTTTATGCCTGTTATTAAGATTCTTCGGAATGATGTTTTCTATGCCCTCTCTGGTCTCAACTCTCAGAAGGCTTATGGACCTGATGGAGTGCCTTCTATTGTCCTTAAAAACTGTGCCTCCGTGCTGACACCCTGCCTGGTCAAATTAATTCGCTTCTGCTTATCAACATCTACCTTTCCTTCCTGCTGTAAGTATACCATCATACAGGCTGTGCCTAAGAAGGTTGACCGTTCCAATCCTTCAAACTGCCGCCCTATAGCTTTACTTTCCTGTCTATCTAAAGCTTTTGAATCAATCCTTAACCGGAAGATTCAAAAGCACCTTTCCACTTCTGACCTTCTATCAGATCCCCAGTATGGGCTCCGCAAGGGGCGCTCTACTCGCGATCTCCTTGCTCTCTTATTTTTTGGTCTTCCTCTCTTAGCCGTTTCGGTGAAACTTTCTCAGTTGCGCTAGACACATCAAAAGCTTTCGATAGAGTCTGGCACAAGTCTTTGTTTTCTAAACTGCCCTCTTACGGTTTCTATCCCTCTCTCTGTTCTTTTATTTCCAGTTTCCTCTCCGGCTGTTCTATCTCCGCTGTGGTAGATGGTCACTGATTTTCTCCTAAATCTATCAACAGTGGTGTTCCACAGGGCTCTGTCTTGTCACCCACTCTCTTCCTGTTATTCATCAATGATCTTCTTTCCATAACAAACTGTCCTATCCACTCATACGCTGACGACTCCACTCTGCATTATTCAACTTCTTTCAACAGAAGACCCTCTCAACAGGAATTATAAGACTTCAGACTGGAGGCTGCAGAGCAGTTAACGTCAGACCTTGCTATCATTTCCGATTGGGTTAAAAGGAAGCTTGTGTCCTTCAATGCCTCAAAAACCCAATTTCTCCACTTATCAACTCGACACAATCTTCCAAACACCTTTCCCCTATTCTTCAACAACACTCAACTGTCACCTTCTTCAACACTAACAATCCTCTGTCTATCCTTAACTCATAATCTTAACTGGAAACTTCACATATCCTCTCTCACTAAATCAGCTTCCTCGAGTTTGGGCGTTCTGTATCGTCTCCGCCAGTTCTTCTCCCCCGCACAGTTGCTATCCATTTACAGGGGCCTTGTCCGCCCTCGTATGGAGTATGCATCTCACGTGTGGGGGGACTCCACTCACACAGTTCTCTTGGACAGAGTGGAGTCTAACAGCTGATGTACTAGTCTTCCCCATTCCCTTTCCGTCCCCATCCCCATACGTGGGTAGATAAATAGATATGTAGATAGATATAGATAGAGGGATAAATAGATACATAGATAGATATAGATATATATGTAGATATATATAGATAAAGGGATAGATAGATACATAGATAGATATAGATAGAGGGATAGATAGATACATAGATATATATAGATAGAGGGATAGATAGATAGATAAATATATAGATAGGTAGATGGATATATAGGTAGATGGAGAGAAATATAGATGATAGATAGATGGATAGATAGATTGATGTATAGGTAACACTGGATGGGATATAAAGTCACTAAATCTCGGGAGATGAGGCAATTATGCATTAAATAAGAATAGCTAAGTATGATGCTAACAGTCATTATTTCTACAAAACTCATTGGACGCCGTGACACCGTCTAAGGTACTCACCAGGGCTGTTAAAATCGTTGTTGCACATACTCCACGGCAGTACAGGGAAGAAGGAGTAGACTAAGTAGAAGAAGGACCAAGCCAGGATGACGTTGAAGTAGATGGCAGTGAAGAGAGAGATGGTGACCATTCCCCACCCCAGACCTGTGGAAGAATTTTTTGTAGTTATTGTTATTGCTGGTGTTGTTCTCGGTGCTAGAGCTGAAGCTGCTGCTGCTGCTGCTGTATTACTCCGTCTAACGGCATGGAGGTTATTGTTTCGGTGCCGTGAATCAGTCTACTGGTATAGAATTACCCTAAAATACATTCAGTATTCATTTATGAAACTTATGAGAAAAACGTTGCAGCTACCAAGGAACATATCATTGAAACGTCCGGTATAGACAGCTGGTGATGGCAAATTAACGATAAAAACTGAATTATTAAATGGGTTTTGGTTGCCATATAAAAACAAAAAACCGACTGTGCTTTCAATGGGGTAGGGGATAGGTCTCTAGGGTTGGGGCAGGTCTTTCTGGATGAGGAGTGCAGCGTTCTCAACATGAGCTTTTTTTACTATCCTCTCCTTCCTGTTCATACTTTTTCTGTAGGTAGCCGGGGGATTTATCACTCCATGGGTCCACCGCCCCTGCCCTACGGTGATCAGTCAGACCAGCCTCTGATTTGTTTTGGTCTCCCACCAGAAGAAAAAAAGATCATAAAAAAATAAGGCCCGGCCGTGGATCCGCACCGGGCGAGCATCGAGTGCAGGACAAAGCCTTTGAGACTCCTGCATTTTGAAGAAGTACGAGACCCATTACCCCTCCTTTTGTCTTTGGTGTGGCAAGGGAAGTGCAGAAGCGGCGCCCATCCAGAGCCAGGCCCGGGATTAACTTTTTCACGGATTTACGTCTGGGCTCCTGGAACGTCCTGAGCTTCTTGGAGGATCACGGACAGCCCTACCTATCAAATGACCTGAGAATGGTGAGGATAGACATAGTCTCTAGGAGACGACCAGTCCTGGCAGAGGCGAGATCAGAAATGCGGGGTACACCTCCTACTGGTCCGGTATGAGCAATAGTACCCGACGTTGTGGGTAACTATAGGCATTTCCAACCTCCTGCAGCCATATGTGGTTAAGGTAACTTTGGTTGATGGGCGTATAAAGCAACTGAGGCCGAAGAACACACTGAGCTTCATATCTCTTTTTACAGTATACGCTCCTACTAAGATGTATAAACCTGAGGTGAAGGTAACCTTAGCCAAACTCGACTCCGTCTTAGGCCAGTGCCTCCCTCGGGACACACTCACTGTCTTGGGTAACTTCAGTACAACTTCTGGTACTGACAGCGTAGGCTATGAGCTATTGCTCAGTCCATGGTCCAGGCACCAGAGACACCAACAGCCCTCTCCTCCTGAGTTTTGGAAAATCGTTGAAGTAAAGAATTGCAGGTTCTTGGCTCAAAACTGGAGGTGAGGGCATGCATGATCCGAGTGTTGCATGCGATCTTGACTGCCGTATGGCAGTCAGGTACCTTTTCTCTTGACTGGAAGAGGAGGCTGGTAGTCCCAATCTTGAAAGAGAAAGGTGATCGGCAGGAATGCCAGAACTACAATGGTATGACGCTGTTCAGTGTGCCAGGCAAGATGCTTGCCCACCTATTGTTGCTGCGGATTCGCAGCCAGCTGCTGAAGTTGCAGATACGTGAACAATATGGGTTCAATCCTGGTGAGTCGAAAACTGACTATATCCTCGCGTTTCGCGTACTGGTCGATCATCAACGTGAGTTTCGAAAAGGATGCCTGCAGCCTATATCGATCTCAAGAAGGTTTTTCATTCTGTGCATCGCGAGGCACTCTAGGAGCTCATGTGACTCCGTCGGATTCCTGCAAGAACAATAATTGATCTGCTAACTGGCCTGAATTATGTGACTGAGAGTGCTGTGAGGTGTGAGTGTCTGGGGGTATGTGGCGAGTTCGCCTATTTTCCTGTGAACGTGAGAGTGAGGAGGGGTTGTGCCAATGCTCCATCGCTTTTTAACGAGAGTATGGACTGAGTAATAGGCAGTTGCGGATCAGAGTCATTGTGGATCAGCTGTTGGCAATGTCATGGTCACTGACCTTGTTTTTGCCGAAGGTACAATAATCCTTGCGGATTCGCTGGATGTTCTGGTGATGGCTGTCAAGGCACAGTACAGCCTATTCATGCGTGTGGCAAGGTTATTAATATGCCTTCGTGGCGTAGTTCAGAACTACGTACCTGTCGATACCTGTGGTAAAGGACAAAGATTCGGAGATTAACTGTACAGAAACACAAAGGTCCGGGATCTTTAAGTCGCTTTTGCTTCCTGTCTTATTCAATCAATGGCTGTGAGACATGGGCACTAAAGAGTAACTTGGAGAGGCGGATTAATGCCTTTAGTAATATGTGTCTACGTAGAATCATAAAGTCTAGCCCCTTTTCAATAAAATCCCTATAAAAAACCCCCACCAATATGACGTGGGATAGGTATCCTTTGGGCTATGATGTTTCAAATGTGACTCTTCTTGTGTCAGTTTTCGTTAATCCAGTGGCTATTGCTGACATTCCTGCTCATGATGTTTTTGTTGCAGTTTTTGCTGGTGCTGGTGGGGGGGGCGGGTTCTGTTGCTTTGTGTTCTTTCCCTTGTTTTCGCTTGTTTTCATTGTGCTGCTTCTGCTGCTATATCTGCTGAACAGATGTATACATCTGTTCATCTATATTTTTTTTAAGTTGCAATTGAAAACTTATGATACCTCGTGTGTAATACCTCTATTGGAATTACATTAGGCAAATACGTATCATAGTATATTAGAACGCACAAACAATACAGTACAAATGAAAATACAATTAACAGTGTAAATAATACAAATAATTGTAATTTATTGGTCTTTGAAAAAGACGGCAGTGAAGACGTAAGGAAAGAAAAGGACAACAACAATATCGTACACAGAAAACACCATAATGTTGGAATATAAACAACTCACCGCTCAAAATTGGGGCCAACTTTGGGAAGAGGACGGCTGGGCTCAAACTCGCGTACTGGCCGATGCACAGCTCCAAGAAGAAGATTGGTATGCCGGCGCAGAGAAGCATCAACACATAGGGAATCAAGAAGGCAGCTGAGGGTGAAAAATAGTGGTAGCAGTAGTTTTACTAGTAGTTGTACTATTGTAAAACCAGAGCAAGCTGGTCAGTGGGGAGGGGTAGGCCGCGGTTGTTTCTGGTTAAAAATGCTGTTACTTTTCCATATTTCCACACACATTATATCCCATCTAAACATAGTCACTCTTGCCACCTAAAACTAAAACTAAACAAATCGATTCAAAAGCTTTAGAAAGACAGGAAAGTAAAGCTGTAGGACGGTAGTTTGAAGTTTTTTTCTTCTTCTTGTTCTCCTGGAGTACGGGCTGAACGCTGGCATGAGACGAAAGGTGGTGGTGGTGGTAGTGGTGACCAGGATCAAAGGACACTGGGTCTACCAGAGAGCGCGTCAAATTTTGAATCAACTGGCGCATGACGTCATCAGGTGGAAGGTTGGTAGGTTCAGCTATGGTTTACGCCTCAGTAGCCGGCCGGAAGCGGTGGTGTACAGGTTGCTTGTTCTTGTCAAATCACAATGCCTTGCATTTGTTAAGTATCTGGTTGCAAGTCTGTAAGTAGGCTATTTAACGCTCAAGAGAAAGCACCTTAGTCTGTCTAGGTCAGGGGTGTCCAAACTTTTTTTTCAGAGGGCCAATACGGAAAATATACGAAGGGTCGGGCCACTCAGTATATTTATGGATGGATATAGATTTTAGAGTTTATAGTTTTACAGGAACCACCACGTGTAGGTCAACTGGCCTCTTGCAGATTCCTTATTTACTTATACATGTATTTTTTAAGGAATGAAATTAAGTAGATATAGGCAAGTGTACCTTTAAAGGAATCTATTTTTTATAATGTCTTATTTTATTTATGTATACAGGATAAACTATTGAATACTATTGCAAGAGGATCGAGTAGCATCATACTCGTTAGAGAGGATTTGAATGTAAGCTTATAGTTTTCATTGTACTTATTATTATTACACAGCAAGATGTGAGCCGTTACCAAGGCAATCCCCACGCTTACTACTGTGAGCCATAACAAAGGGACGTGCAGTCATTATTCTTAGATTTAAGGTTTAAGCTCTCCCATTGTGGCCAAAAAGGTATTTAGCATGTTTTGTATTATTATACTGTGTCTAGAATATGCATATATAGACACTCAAGTGAAATATAGTGTGTATCAGCAAGAAACATTACCTAAAGATGTGTACGTAATTTCTTTGTGTTTTAAATTCACAACAGAAACCTATAGAAGATACGATATTTGTCAATCAAAGACAAAGACAATGAAAATCTGTTTAGATTCTATTTGAGTTACCGCTCAACGTAAATACTTCCGATTTTATTTGCGTTACCGTTTGACGTGAATACTTTCGTTTTCTATTTCATCTCTCCTCGCTCCACCTGCTGACGTCATTTTCTGCGCGCCGGTTGACCCCACTGATCCTGGTGGTGACGACTTTTAATAGTACGGTGGTGGTGGTGATGGTGTTGGTGGAGGTGGTGATTGTGGTGGCGGTGGTGGTGGTAGTGACGGTGGTGATGGTAGTGATTGTGGTGGTGGTGGGGGGGGGGGAGGGGTTATTGTGATTGCGGTGGTGGTGGTAGTAACGGTGATGGTGGTAGTGATTGTGGTGGTGGTGACTTTAAATAGTACCTATTTCATATATATTTAGCTTATCTTTAGTGTTCGAGATAACGGAGTCGAGGCTGTTGATATGTTCAAGATAACGGTGTTTGCGTATGAACACGGCTTCTAGCGTATTAATATATAGATAAGATTATACATACAATCTTTCATGGGTCCGTAAATAGATAAAATAAAATAAAATGCACAATGAAATAATTACGACGTACACAACAATGAAAGCATAGCTCACTCCTCTATATTCTAACAAAACTAACTAAACACACACACACACACACACACACACACACACACACACCAAACAAAGCGAACACATTATGAATACACACACCTGCCAACCCCGTTCATGGGTTCCCATATCGATACTGATATACAATATTGGTATGTGGTCGCCGAAGAGACAAACATATTATTCAATGCTATCGTAACACTAGAAGCAATAGCACCACAGGCAGCAACAACAAGAACAGCACCATCATTAGCTCAAACAATCGTAGTAAAAGTAGTAGTAATAGTAGTAGTAGTAGTAGCAGTAGCAGTAGTTTTATGATTATAATAACTTTAAAACTTCTGCCGTGCCTTACCTCCCCCGTTCTTGTAGCAGAGGTAAGGAAACCTCCACACATTACCAAAGCCGACTGCATAGCTGAGGCAATAGAAAAAGAATTGGAAAGGACTTTTCCATGTTTCTCTGTCTCCCTCCTTCACTGCATCCTCGTCTGGGGCTGACAAGGATATGTTTAGTTCGCCCTTTTCCTTAATGGTCATGTCTGATGAACTGTCACCTTTTAAAAGAAAAAAAAGAATATTAACTTATGTGGGTTTGAAGAGTTGACTTATTGGTGATTATTCTATTTTGTTGTTTCATCTTTTAAAGAAAATAGCTGTCCGGATTAAGTTGGAGGAAACCATTTAGCTTGTGCTCTATAGGGTAAAGAGAGCTCTGAAATAAAAATTCTGACCACATTTTCTGTTACTGTATTTCCATTTAATGATCCCCTAATCTATTTTTTGCAAGAGAGCCACTTTAGTAGACTACGTACATTCACTTTGAGAGCCACACCCAAGAAAAACCCATAATTTTCCTACATAATGTTACATAATTATAGTAGGACACTTACCTCTCTACCAACAGTTCTTGAAACGAGTCCTCTTTAGGAAACTGAACCCATACACAAAGCTGAGCTACATCACAAATATCTGTACTCTCATCTACTGCAATGCTGAAACAGGGTGAAGCTGATAAATCTGTAATTAACTGACCACGAATGTCATCACCAATCTCTTCAATTCTTCTTATTACAGTTGTGTCTGACAGTTGAAGCCCTTTTATTTGCTTGATAATAGCTTCTCTGTTGCTGAAGTCAGCGTACATTATTTCTGCTGAAGCCATAAAACACTCCTTGATTATCTCTGCATCAGAAAACACCTTATGCCTAGCCAATATCCATGCAATTTCAAATGTTGCTTCGGTCACTCTCTCACTAACGGAAGTTGTTCTGTGTAGTAGTCTTTGTTGCCCTGTAATCACTGTAGTAAGCTGCTCAATTATATTTTTTTCTCAGGTTACTTCCAGGTGGGTAAAGTTCATTAAAGTTTGCATGAGTGGTTCTGAAATGGCGCTCTAAATTTCCACGCTTAAAACCAGAACACTCCTACTGACAAATTTAACTCAGTGGATTTGTATCATGAAGCACAAAGAAAAATTCCTCTGTCCACTTTTCTTGAAATTTTCGGTGTTCATCTTGTATCGGTCGCACTTTCCTTTTCTTACATGCCTGGCTCGTATTTTTGTTGGTAGACTGGCCACTCGTTTCCCCTCCATCCGTACTTTCCCTTTCTGCTTCCCGGGGATGGGATTCTGTTACAATATCAGTGCGTTTTCGCTTAATTATGTAACGATCCATCATGCCAGACCACGACCGCTCACAGAGGCAGAGACGTTACTGTTTACACGCGAACTGTTCTTGTACGGAAGAACGGTAGCATCTGATATGTGAATGTCATTACTAACTATGGCTTCGTCTTCCATTGAAATTTTAAAGTATCTTTCGAGACAAAAGGCTTGGAAGTTTTATATTAACATTTTTTTTTGTGTGCAGCATTTATATATAAAAATTTTTCGAGATTAGGATTTTGGTAGTAATTGATTTATATATTTCCTGGAGTGATGGAGTGAGTGCCCTAGACTGTTACACGATTTATTATAGATATTAAAATTTGTTTTCTTATTTAACCTAAGTGGATCCCCGTCAAGATCCTACAACAGTGAAAAGATTACAAACACTTATCTTCTCCTTCTCCCCTCTCTCTCTCTCTCTCTCTCTCTCTCTCTCTCTCTCTCTCTCTCTCTCTCTCTGTGTACATGCGATGTGAAGCGTTGCACACATATGACTTGTCTACAATGGCGGATAACTCGAAAGTATATGCTAAGTATGGCCTGGTGTTTTATGCACACGACCCTGATTCCTGTTCCAGCGTAACTGGATGTTGCTTAAGTGCTGTATGAGGTTTGTTTGGGCAATTTTACAACCATTGAAAGTTATACGAGTATATGAACCTCCTTCCCACAGGTTACGTTGAGCGTATGATGGGATGAAGCACGTATCTGACGCTTGATCATTTATAGGAAATCGCGTAAGAGACGGAAAGGAATAACGGTGGAATTGAAGCGCGAATTCATTGCAGAGTAAAAACGTGAAACGAAATAGGAGAAATATATGAATAATTTATTCTGATGTTAGGAAAAGACTGCCATACGATATGTGTCCATGTAGATATGTTAAAAAGTCATAGCAAATAAAAATAGATAGCGAGTACATGATGGGTGGAGTAATAATTAAATAACTGACCACATAGGCTGTTACTTCAACATTCATCACCAGCGACAAACAGGTCATCCTCGTCGTCATCACTGTTGATGCTGATGCAGACGGGATATAATTTCTATTTATCTGCCATTAATTCGAGTCATATGTGTGCATGGATTCATATCTCGTGTACAGCACAAGTGTTTGTGAGAGAGAGAGAGAGAGAGAGAGAGAGAGAGAGAGAGAGAGAGAGAGAGAGAGAGAGAGAGAGAGAGAGAGAGAGAGAGAGAGAGAGAGAGAGAGAGAGGGTGGAGGGAGGAGGTATGGGGGAGAAAGATGGCGGGGGTAGAGAGGGCGGGGGAGAAGGAGGAGGGAGGGAAAGGGAGGGATGGGAGTAGGAGAAGCCAGGGGTGGAGGTAGGTGGTGGATACACGTCACAAATACGTCACGCCTCACCTGTTCGAATATGTAAGTGGCTCACGCAGGTTTTGCCATCACAGTCAAGAGTAAACCCCATAATTAACCGCATCTGGCAGTGCACAATAGCGTCAAAAGTTAGCGGAGTGTGTGAAACAATCTGTGCCAAAGTCCCATGCTGATCCGAGTCTTCGTTTGAAAGATATTTGCGAAAAACGGTATGTCATAGGGTCTGATATGGATAGTAGTAGTTAGTGTCCCCCCTTTAGCAAGGGAGATGGGGTGTGTGGTGTGTGAGGTCCTGGCAGTACCCAGAGATCGACAAGAATGAGCACTTGCTCACGTCGTGAGGGTACCTGCTGGCGAAAGCAAGTCCAACTCGTGATCAGGCCGTGGTGAATAACACACACACACACACACACACACACACACACACACACACACATACGCAGAGAGAGAGAGAGAGAGAGAGAGAGAGAGAGAGAGAGAGAGAGAGAATATGGCGGGAGCGAGAGCAGTTAAAAGACACCGGGCGGAGAACATCGCGGTGTGAGTGTGACTGATGGAGTGCCGGCTCGCTGCCATTCCATTCCATTTAAGATTAACCCCCTTAAAAGGGGGACAGGGCCTTGGCCAAATGGCGGCCCTGTAAGGGAGGGCGAGCAATGCAAACTCGTTGCGGGTCTAGGGACGCCTCCGCCGCCGCCACAGCCACGGGTAACAGCCGGCGAGCAGCGACGGAGGCACGGGCCCTCCGGGCAGGCGCCCAGGGAGCAGCCCGTAGCGGTGCACGAGCGAGCAGCCCAGCATTCAACTATAACCGCAGAGGGGTCACCCTCACCTCTGCAGAAGGGCCACTCGGCTGCTCGCCCGAGGAGTGCTGGCGGTCCACTGGCTCGCTGCCTCGCCCTGCTGTTTTTATACCCTGTGTTACGCCACGAGAAGGAAGGGGAGGATACGCGGAATGGGACGAATTTTGGGCCGCCCGTCGGTCGACCTTACTTACTTCGATCTTGGTCTTGGGTGTTGATGTGAAAGGGTTGGGCATGTTTTGAAAAAGGTCTAGAAACTGTCGCCGAATGCTGAGCGGACGTCGGGAGGGGAGTGTGGGGTCGTGAGGATTAGCGCGAAAAAGTATTCCATGCTAAACTTTCACGACAGGAGTCGGGAAGGGTCTGGACTAACCGTCATTTCCGGTTGATGTCTGAGGGAGGTCGGGGACAGAAGTCAAGACTGTCGTCAACAGTTTTGGGTTGTCTTGAGACAATTGTGACGACTGTCGGGGCCATTTTTCAAATTTTAACCGTTTACTGTAGGCACAGTCGTCGGTGCCGACTACTTAAGAATAATGAGGGACTGTCGTGACGACAGTCTTCGCCTAATGAAGGATCTTCGAGATTACTGTCGGCTCAGAGATATTGGCTAACACTGCCGCCATCAGGAAATCTATATTTTCATTTTGCAATCACAACCACAACTCCAACTTCTGGGCATGGTTACGTTTCACTGGCACGAATTTGGGAGCCGCACAGCACGCATGCACTCCTGCTGCCTCTCTCCTGGGTTGAATGACACAACTAGGGTTGCCACTCTGAGGTCAGAAAAATGTGGAATGCAACATCTTGCTTTCCAATAAGGAATAGATCCATACTTCAAGGAACCGGTGGCCCTAAAATTCCTCGAGCATGCCATGAGTGACAGCCGCTGCACACTGCTGGTGGAAGCAAGAGGAAGGGGGGAGGGACGTTACGTCGCGTATTTTACACGTATTCTAGGACGAACCTTGACAAATTTTACGGACTGGTTTTGTGATTAACCGAAAAATGCGCTCACTACAGTTTTAAGGTACTGAATTGTATCTGCTTGACCATACAGACAACGTAATGCGGAGCAAACGGCGTTCCGTATTGATTCAAAACGGAACGCTACATTTCACTCTTGAATACAGAGCGATTCCGTATCTTAAGGAACGGGTGGCAAGCCTAGAAGTAGACACAAAGGAGTTTCGGCCCATTATAGCCTATATACCCAGGACCCATGAGGAGTGCTATTAAGATGTCTACAGCCAAAATATCCTTTTAAAATTTTGGGTAAAATTCGGCGACATTCGGCAGGGTTGCCGTCAAGACAGTCGCGAAGACCGTCGGCCAACTCCTTGGCAACTGTTGGCCAGCTGCATGTCTTACTCTCAGGTTTTGAGCCATGTAATGGACGCAGAATAGAGGGGGGTGACTTTTGACTTTGTGTTAAATTAGTGATCAACCAATATGATTGAATCGAGGCCTATTACCTGAATAGTCCTTGAACAATAACTCCAGTTATACGGGCACGTGGCACATTATCCAAACATCGAAGCTGCTGACCGAGTTGGTTCTCAAACAGATGTTTCCGAGTTCAGGAGGCTAAGAAGACGCCCCAAAAGTTTGAGAATAGCCATGTTTTTTTTTTTGTTTTTTTAATGGAAGGAGGGCCTGCATGGAGACTTGCCTCGAGGGATCCCTGTGGTTGGCATTGTAGGGTGTACTAAGGCTAAGCGATGCACCTCTGCTTCTCTCTACTCCTTCCCCACCCCTCCTCCCCGCCCCAGCGATGAAAAATTGTTACTCACGTGTCTCAGAAAAAAAAGCCAATCATTTTTTTTGGGGGAAAAAGTACTGTGTATATTCAAGGAAACCGATAACATATATAAATATTACGAAAACTAAAATTAAAAAAACTTAGGAACGTTGAGTGCGAGGGTAATTATTTTTGTTTATTATATGATTATAAAGATTACCATAGACTAAATGTTTTTTTTTTTACACCTAGAGACAGCTCAAGGGCGTAAAGAAAAATATATAAAAAAAAGCCCGCTACTTACTGCTCCTGAATAGAAGTCAAAGGAGTGTCCAAAAAGAGAGGTCAATTTCGGGAGGAGAGGTGTCCTGATACCCTCCTCTTGAAAGAGTTCAAGTCGTAGACAGGAGGAAATACAGATGAAGGAAGATTGCTCCAGAGTTTACCAGCGTGAGGGATGAAAGAGTGAAGATGCTGGTTGACTCTTGCATAAGGGGTTTGGACAGTATAGGGATGAGCATGAGTAGAAAGTCGTGTGCAGCGGGGCCGCGGAAGGGGGGGGAGGCATGCAGGTAGCAAGTTCAGAAGAGCAGTCAGCTTGAAAATATCGATAGAAGATAGAAAGAGAGGCAACATGGCGGCGGAATTTAAGAGGTAGAAGACTATCAGTATGAGGAGGAGAGCTGATGAGACGAAGAGCCTTTGACTCCACTCTGTTAAGGAGAGCTGTGTGAGTGGACCCCCCCCCCACACACACACATATGAGATGCATACTCCATACGAGGGCGGACAAGGCCCCTGTAAATGGATAGCAACCGTGCAGGGGAGAAGAACTGGCGGAGACGGTACAGAACGCCCAGCCTCGAGGAAGCTGATTTAGTAAGAGATGAGATATGAAGTTTCCAGTTGAAATTTTGAGTTAAGGATAGACCGAGGATGTTTAGTGGTGAAGAAGGTGATAGCTGAGTGTTATCAAAGAATAGGGGATAGTTGTTTGGAAGATTGTGTCGAGTGGATAGGTAGAGAAACTGTTTTTGAGGCGTTGAAGGACACCAGGTTCCTCTTGTCCCAATCGGAAATAATAGTAAGGGCTGAGGCTAAGCGTTCTGTTGCCTCCAGCCTTGAATCGTTAAGATCCTGTAGGGTGGGTCTTCTATTAAAAGAAGTTGAGTAATGCAGAGTGGAGTCATCGGCGTAAGAATGGATAGGACAGTTCGTTTTGGAAAGAAGATCATCAATGAACAACAGAAAGAGAGTGGGAGATAGGACAGAACCCTGTGGGACACCACTGTTAATAGGTTTAAGGGAAGAACAGTTACCGTCTACCACAGCAGAAATAGAACGGTCAGAAAGGAAACTGGAGATAAAGGTACAGAGAGAAGGATAGAAACCGTAGGAGGGTAATTTGGAAAGCAGAGATTTGTGCCAGACCCTATCAAAAGCTTTTGATATGTCCAGCGCAATAGCAAAGGTTTCACCGAAACGGCTATGAGAGGATGACCAAGAGTCTTTTAGGAAGGCAAGGATATCACCAGTAGAACGCCCCAGCGGAATCCATACTGGCGATCAGATAGAAGGTCAGAAGTGGAAAGGTGCTTTTGAATTTTCAGGTTAAGGATTGATTCAAAAGCTTTAGGTAGACAGGAAAGTAAAGCTATAGGGCGGTAGTTTGAGGGATTGGAACGGTCACCCTTCTTAGGCACAGGCTGTACAAAGGCATACTTCCAGCAGGAAGGAAAGGTAGATGTTGACGGGCAGAAGCGAAAGAGTTTGACCAGGCAGGGTGACAGCACCGAGGCACAGTTTTTAAGGACAATAGGAGGCACTCCATCAGGTCCATAAGCCTTCTGAGGATTGAGGCCAGAGAGGGCATATAAAACATCATTGTGAAGAATCTTTATAACAGGCATAAAAAAGTCAGAGGGGGACGAGTAGGAAGAATATGCCCAGAATCGTCCAGAGTGGAGTTTTTATAAAAAAGTTTGAGAGAAGAGTTCAGCCTTAGAGATAGATGAGACGGCAGTATTGCCGTCAGGACTGAGGAGTGGAGGGAAAGATGAAGAAGTGAAGTTGGAGATGTTTTTGGCTAGATGCCAGAAGTCACGGGAAGAGTTAGAGAAAGCAAGGTTTTGGCATTTTCTATTAATGAAAGAGTTTTTGGTTAGTCGGAGAATAGATTTGGCACGATTCCGGGCAGAAATATAAATTTCAGTAACCATTAAAAAATCTATCATGATGGTGATTATCATGGAGATGAAACGTAAGAAAGACACATTGTTATGCATGCACATTATATCAGACTACACTTACCTGCCTGCAGGAGAGCACTAAGGCGTTCAGACATTAATAGGTATTTTGTCGGGGAGTCAGGACTGACATTTTCTTTTAAGAGTATCGGCGCTTTCTCGGAAGTCATGCCGTTTATCAAGTAAACTCGGGGGCAGTTTTAGGATGGTCTGCTGCATTTATAGCGCTGACCACCAATATTCTTTTCGCCTTTCTTTGACGCTACGTAATCTAGATAACACAAACGTACCCGTGAGGCAACTTCCGGATTGGTGGAGGAGTAAATTTAAGCGATAGAATGGTGCAAAGGGGACTGGAAGAGTAAGCTACGTCACCTCTCATGTGAACTGAAGTGGACGAGCAGCTGAGGCCCGAAGGTGGTCATGGCAACCGACTCAGGTGTTGAGATTCAAAGCAAGTGTCCACCAGCCTCACCTCGATAGTTAATTTTTGATAATTCGAATTATTCATTATCGAATCTCTCATCCGCCCTCCCCCGTCAACGTTACATACCGTCTTCCCTCCCTCAACACATCGATTTTAATTCTCAGCATTAGGGATGGAGTATTCGTATTCGGTATTCGTATTCGAATACATTCGAATACCGTATTTGGGTGTTTTCGTATTCATATTCGAATAATTATTGATGGAAATGAGGATGGAGTGAGTAGGAAGACACCTACCGAAACGGGCGTAAGCCACTCCCGGTGAGGTATATATGGGAGGTGAGGAGGGTGCTGAAACCCTCCAAAGACCCCTCCCATGTCCTCACTTTCCGTTTCCCTATTGTCTCATCAACACAAGAGAGTAGTTCAGCACGCTCTCTATATAAAGACAGATCTTCTCTTTTTCCACACCACACTACATTCACACAACATACACACCTTTACCCAAAATTTGATAAATTTAAAATGGCGCTTTTAAGCAATGCCTCGGGAGTCCCCGCCTGGGGGTGGGGGGGGGGGACACAAATTCCCTCAGGGAGGACTCCCCTTCTGGCTTGACTTGACTTGACAGGTGTCTTGATAACTCCTCGAAACTCTTTCTTATCAACTTCTGCAACATACGCGGTCTTCGTTCTAATTTTCATTCGGTGGAACTCCATCTCTCCTCTAAACCTCACCTTCTCTTCCTCACCGAAACACAGGTTTGTGTGGCTACTGATAGCAATCTCTATTCTGTTCCCTCCTACTATCTCTATCCTAAATTTCAATCTAAAGCTGGCTGTTGCGTCAACGTACGCAACGACAACACTTCTCTCGTGCCCACGACCTTGACTCTTCAGAATTTGGCACCATCTGGCTAAGACTTCATTGTCATTCTATTACTTAATATATCTGTACTGTTTATCTCTCACCTAACTCTACTAACTATGTAAAATTCTTTGACTATTTGAATTCTAAAGTGTAGCACATCTTGTCTCACTCTCCCTTCGCTGAAATCTCCATCTTGGGAGATTTCAATGTTCACCACCAGCTTTGGCTTTCATCCTCTTTCACTGACCAGCCTGGTAAACAAGCCTACAACTTTGCTCTCCTCAACGATCTACAGCAATTAGTTCAGCACCCTACTATAGTCGGTCCAAATTAGCTTGGCCAATTTGCACCGAGAAGCCCCTCCCCCATTCTGGCTAAGCTCCGCCCCCCTTTCACCTGATTGGCTGTTGATGACATCATAGACTGTATCAAAGACACGTACCAAATATATATGATTGAGATAATCTAGCTTCTTTCATGATTAAAAAATATTCGAAACTTAATTGAATAACGACACTCTACTTAAACAATCAATGACTTCACTTAAGAAACAAAGTACAATCATAATACTGCA